>NW_010235239.1:33294-33568 GCF_000690775.1 Eurypyga helias
TCTGCGGCTCCCTAGTGTGCAAGAGCAAGCATTTAAAACCTCAATAAAAACTGTTAAAGATTTTATTAATTTTGCTTGCAATCTTCTAGGCTGCTTTTTAAAAGTATCTGTTCAGAGTTCTAGTTAAATAAAGACAAGATTTTTCTCAGCAGTGTTTGCACTCCAAACTAGCATTTACTGTGTCATGGTTGCAGGTAGCACACAAAGGATGATGGCACAGCCACTGTGAGTGAGGGAAGGGTGTCTACTCAGAGCTCATGTGAGAGTGCCGAGG
>NW_010235239.1:33581-69008 GCF_000690775.1 Eurypyga helias
AACTGAATCCTGCACAAAAGTCGTTTGTCTTGTGCTTCTGTGCTGACCCTAGGGAAGGATGTGGGCGATGTACCCAACAAAGGGGAATGAAGAGACTGTACAATGCTTCTTGCAGACTACCACAGGCACTTGGAGGTTCTGGTGATTCAGCCTGTCTGTTATATGGAAGATGCTGAAATAGCCAATACATAACAGACATACAGCAATACCCTCTCCTCTTAGCATCCTACAACTCTATCTCCATTCACCTTAGTATAAAAGTCAATTGTGTACACAGGAAGTTAGTTTAAAATATCAAATTTGAAAGTCACACGTTGCCACTTTGCTGCAATTTCCAAGTGTAGACAAACCCTTTGAATGTTCCTGTGTTCTTTTGTGTTATTTTTCCTGATGCTAGAAATTTCTGAAGCAATGTGAACAACAAAGAGAAATAGAGATGTAATAGCTTACAGCTGAATGGCTTTTTGAGGAACAAAGAAAAGGCTCTCTAACCTTAAGGCTTTCTGCTTGCCAGAACCCAAAGACACATCATGGACATGGTAATAATAGTGTCAGCATTTCTCTAAAGAGTTCAGAAGAGCTTTTATAATGGAAATTTTTAAGCAACCTATATATAGAATTCATGTGAACTCCTCCCGTAATAAACTGAAGGAAGAAGTAGTCAAGAAAAATGATGCAATGCAGACTTATGCTAAAAGAAATGAGCAATAGGACAAAATGAAGATAGGGAAATATTACAGTCCTTTTTCATTGGCACTCCACATGTACCAAAAGTTATCATCTTGAAAAAGAAACAGATTTGCTACTCCTATTACGAGTTGCACATGAGATAGTAATGATGTATCTCATTGCCTTTGACTTCTTCATCTAAGGCTACGGTGCCATCAGTCGGATCAAAAGTGAAACAGGTTCATGTAATCCTAGTCCTGGTTTTACTAAAGTTAACTCAAGGACATCTCAAATTAACTCCTCAAAACTGTCAAGTTTGCCCCTTGTTTGAGTCTTGCTGAAAATAAAATAATTGCATAAATATTTTCATTCAAGTTTTTTGCCCATGATGGATGACGTTTCAGTGTGTGACTGCTCTGATTTAAATCTGATACACGATGGAAATAATCTCTATGCAGATAGCTAACTCTGCAGCAAAGGCACAGTGTAAGCACTTACCAAAGTATCAAATTACTGTGTTTAACAGTTTCTCAGATGAATATGAACCTAAATGACTGACAGTATACATACTCTAACCCAGAAGGTGAGGTATTCTACTTAGCTCAGCCCACAGCAAATGATTAAGCTGAGTTATTCAGGCTTTATAGAATTTATTAGAGAGCAAAAGTTCTAAAGTAAAGAGCAGCTCTATCTTGTAGACGAAGAACAAATCTAAATAGCAGTCTATAGTCTCCATACCTGCTCTAACTCTCTATACTGCCTTTCTTTTTTTAAAAGAAAAGTATTCTGGAAAGTAGAAAGAATGAAAAAACCTCAAGTTTCAGTTGGTACCAGCTGACTATTTTTGTTTCAGTAGCATAAAAATTATACCAGCTTAGAGTCTTTCCCACCAGCTGAGCAGATGTAAGTCTAGGTCTAAGGCAAATCTTTCTGAGGGCAAGTAAAGCTAATTTATTCTTCTTTATAGCTTTCCTTTCATGTTTGGATTTCGTCTTCTAAAAATAATATTCTAATTTACAGCACTATCTGACACTTTGTATATATCTTGCCATAACGATGATGATTTTATCAACACTGACTATTGCTGCACTGCCTGAGAATTAGATATAAACCTAAACAAACAGGCTTCCTTATCACCCTAGGTCATCCATTTTTTTATTATCTCATTTTTCTATGGCATCTGTTCCCAGATGATGGCAGAATGTTACATCTCTGCCGTCCCTGCTCCCCTCTGACCAGCTGACAGTCACAGCAGAGGCACCTGAAAGAAGAACTGATGCTCTAACACTGTCAAGAGTTCCTGACTTCCACTCCAGTGTTCCAGGATGGGAGCATCTTCCCCACAGTTACTTTAGTGGGCTTTTTCATGAACTCTAGCCCAGTAAAAGACTGCTCGACATCACTCTTTATGTAAGAAGCACTTTGGTATCCTGCACAGGGGTGTGCAGTCAGGCACAAAGAGCACATTCTTCTCTATCATGAAATATGTATGATAACCTCTTGGATGCCAGCTAAAACGTGTGATGTACATCTCACACAAGTGCGTCAGTGTAACTCTACCAATGCATCATTTTCTTCTCTGCTTGCACTTTCTAAGGGCACAGTACAGGGAAGCTTTAAATAGCATTTTACTGACTTAACTATGTGCTGAAAATGCAGTTTTCAGTATGCAATTGTCTTACTGCTTGTTTGCAGTGAACACTGCAAGTATGCATTAAGGAATGAGTAGTGTCCCCACTTTTACCCAAAAACTAAGTTGTGCAACTTAAATGCAATTCTCTGAGTGATGAAGGATGCTAAGTGTGTCAACATCTTTTCCTACTTGTTTTTCAGAAGTGAACTAAAGGAGATGAGGAATAGGACAGGCATCTCAACATGTGTTTCATCTTCACAAAAATTCTTTACCAAAAAAAAAAAAGAATTTATAATTCAAATTTCCTAAGAATGAAATAAACAGTTTCACATAGTGTTTGTGTGCAGTTATATCTATCCATTTAGAGTACCTGTAAAAAAAAAAAAAGAGAAAATTTACAACACAATTATACCACAGATGTTTGTGTGTAGTTCTGTTTATACAACAAGTAACTTCCCAGAAATTAACAAAATGCCTCTTCTCAATATCCTTGATATTCATTCCATTCATTGCATTTCCAGATGTTTTTATGTTACTGTAACTTCTTCAACATAAATTCCAAAACTGTTTTCCCTCTAAACTGTTCACAGTTTAGATTTTTAGACTGGAAAACTTTTCAACATCAACTCAACTGGAAAACCTTGCTTTGTTTAAAAAGTGTGATCAGAAGAGCTCAGATAGGTAAGTCGAACACAACATGCTAACAGATATAGATAGATGTCTATGTAACTGCTCGAATCTTAGGTGAGGCTGACCAAAGACTCACCAGGTAAGATCATACTGAACACAGTTCTGAGATTGTTTATAAGCCCTGTATGGCAAAGCAGATGTTCTCAGAAATAATAATTGGAGAGCAATTACAGATCGTAAAAGAACTAATAAAGGGAGTGAGAGAAGTGACTCAGTGTACCATACCTCAGAAAAGAAGAATTGAAAGTTCTAGAACAGTTTGACTGTTAACTAATAAATCTCCTGAGCCCTGGGAAACGCAGATGGGCCTGTAGGACAAAGCAAGGCAATGCCTCTATTTCAAGAGAAACAGGCTGTGACTGATAAGAATACACTCTGTGTAGGAGTCTGTTGTATTTATACACTCTTATACGCCCTTTACAGATTATATAGATTTTCAGATGACCAATTATAAATTATAGCATCTCAATACTGGCTTAGCCGTGACCTCCCACCTGAGAAACCAGTAATGTGGAGTGGTCAAGGGTCAGTAGAATTTCAACACTACAGAGCCAAACAAGGTCTGACGAGGCCTCTAACCCAAGGCAGCTAAAGCAGGATTTGTAACAAACATCAAAAACCTGGCAGTGAGTGCAGACAAGGAACGGCAGCCAGCTCCCTTTGCAGTCTTTTTCAAGAGGGCAAATGTCTTGTCTTTGTGCATCAAGGAGAGGAGACTGACTTTATGTTTGTCTCTCCCACTGTTCTGCCAAAATAATACCATCTGAATATGCCATTATGCTGACTTCATGGATTTCTAAGCAGGGAAGTGCACTGAGAGCCCTGACTGCCTGACATAACTCTTCCTGTCTCCTGTGCTCAGGCTGAAGACTCCGTGTTAGACTAGACCTGAGCAAGCTGAGCCTCTTCATCCCTGCTGCTGCTGAAGGCTTGGCAGGAAGGCTGCAGTAGTGAGAGCAAGACTGAGGAAAGTTGCCAGCCAGAATAAAAGCCATCAACACCCAATTAGCCTCAAGTATTAAATGACATTTTTGCTTCTCTCTCCAATTAAAAATGTTAATTGAGATTAATTAGCCATCTCTTGCTGTGAAAATAGAAGCATTTATTGAGTGGGAACACATGGGGTCTGTCCTGTGCCCAGTACTGCTCACTAACAAACATGATAACATACCAAGAGTCTGTTAAGAGAGTTAGCACATTATAGAACAGGATTAGAGTTCAAAATTATCTCAAAAACTATCAAAAACAGCCCGAGTAAAACAAGACACAATTCAACAAAAGCAATTACAGAGTCCAACACTCAGATGGGAATTACTAGCTCCCTAAACAGAGCACAGGAATATGTGGCTACAGGTCCACAAAGGAGGTGGAGTACTAGAAGGAATCTCAAGCTGAACAAGGTCAAAAATGCACAACAATTTTCTGCAAGAAAAGTACATATCAACCCAGAAGGGATAAAGAGGAAGAGTTCATCAAATGCATTAAGTAAACCCTTCCATCTATGGAAACTATCTGGTGGAAAGAGGGTAGCCGGTTTGGGGTGATGCATATCAGCAAAGATATGAGAACAATAGCAAAGGCAGGAGATCTAGGAAGCTGTTTATATGAATTAAAAAGACGGAAAGGGTTGGTCTGAGAAAAGATATATTGTCCTGAAATAGTCAAAGGCTGCTGAAAGAGAGCAAGAAATTTGTCTTCTATATCTACATAATGGGTTTGAAATGCAGCAAGGGAAATCAAGATTAGACATGAGGAAAATATGCAGGTAATAATCACCAGGAAAAAAAAAAAATCACCTAGGGAGAGTGAAACAGACATGTTGGAGGTTTGTCTAACTTCCTCCTAGAAACATCTGCCAGGAAATAGGCTGTAGATATAGATGACCTTGCCTTGCAACACAACAACAGATTAAATGAATTCTTAAAGTGTATTTCAGCCTTATTTCTATGATCATTTACACAAAAAGCTAGACTGTAACAGTTCTACATTGCTTTTATGTTTTTCCAGTAAAAAAGGCAAGCTTTTTGTATCACTGAGAATGCAGGTGGTGTTGGCTAGACAGCTAAAATAAAAACCCAGCAGCTGCTGATGCACATACGTGGCTTTGGCGTCCAAGAGTGTATCAGTGGATGCATTATAAGGACCATAGTTAAAAGACATGTAAGAAGTGGTTCCAGCAATTAATTTACCCATGTCTGAAATGAAATTGATCTGTACCAAAACAAAATCAACACCAAACCCTAACCAGCAATCTAGCTAACGTTATTCAAAGTAACTTAGCAGTATGTGATTACCATAATGTGATTACTATTACGTGATACGTGCTGTTCTATAAACAAGATTAATCCACAGTGTCCTTTTCTTAAATTTACTGAAGTAATTTACGCAGGAATTTTGCTAACTACATTTTAAATTGGCTCTGTCAGTGGCTGTACGTGAACTTGGGCTTTCCATTGTTGTACAGTATTGCAATTGCACAGTATCCGTACTGTCTGTTCAAGTTCACAGAGTATCAAATCCTGTTTGCCTTCTTTTGCTGTGTTAGGAAATACTACACACTGTTCTCTCCTAACTTCAGCTTGTTGAATTGTAACTGTTATAAGTAACTTATTTATCATGTAACTGTTATTTATAAAATACTCTCACATATCTATAAATGGTGTTAAAGAAATGCAAAGCATCACTTTTCATTTTGAAACTGATTACATAGTTCCATAAGCTGGTTGCTTTTTTCTTTTAATATGGGCTACAGTAGACACTGCTTTCCTAGGGAAAAAAAAAATAGCGCATAATTCATAACGACTCAATAGAAAATTAAGAGGATTATGAGATTTCATTTTAAAAGTACTGCATAGCACTTGATAACGTAGCTTTCTTGAACAGGAGAATTGAAACAAGCAGGTGTGGGAAATTTTAATTTAATTAAGTTGCATGTGTTAAAATGTATAATTAAAAGAAAAAATGGCTTTTGATTTTATACATATGATTCTTGCCAACATAAAAGGAGGAAGACAGCATCATTTATTGAAAAGAACACAGCTCATCTGATCATGCCTCTTCAGTTATAATTGGAAATTGGTTTTATTCTGTTTGGTAAAAAATAATACAAATTTCTTTGTCATTAGAGTCTGTATGCTGTGATAGAACGTGGTAAGAATTAAACAGTTTTCCTCTTCCTCTTTCCTGTGTGGTGAACAGGTCCTAATACCCTTCTGGGCAGAACAGCAGTAAAGGATTATTCTGCTTTGATTGAACCTGATGTTGCTTACCCAGAAGCTGTAAAGAGGAAGAAGGCAAGCAGATGTCACTTATATAAGTAGTAAGATACATTGTGATCCTGGAGTCTGCTACTATGTATTTCATTTCTACTTGTATATCCATTTAGAGAACTTGGGCTTTTATCCAGAATTAATACCTGAAAACAGATCATAAAGTTTCTGTGTTGAATTATTAAAGCAGAAATACCCAACAATGCAATAGAGAAACTATATTTATGTGTTTCAGAATTAGCAACATATCCTCTGGGGAAATTACAGCCTTGAAGGATGTGTGTATCTTCATTTAAAGATCACCTTTTGGTTGCTGTGTTGACTCGAGCAGAAGAGAAAGTGATTATGCAGTGAAGAGCAGCAACAAAGGACCTAAGAGTAACTCAAAGAGCATAAAGCAGGTTTGGCAGGTCTTGAACTCTATGAAAACCCCTTCAAAATCTCTGGAAAGTAATCAGGAGCAGGCTCTTTCCTGAGGTTAAGTCCTGCTGTTAGAGGAAACTTTCTACAGCAGTTTCCTTAGATCAGCAGAACAGGTCTGTGGAATTGCTTCTGGTCCTTCCCCAGACAGAGGAGCCTCAGTTTGGGCAGCCTGCGCTCTGCTGCCCACTATGCTGGGCAGAGGCTGCTGCAGATAAAGACCAACTCCTACAAGCACTAGCCATGAAACCCAGCCTCTTACAGTTAAAGCAGCCAGCATATTCACAGAAATTGCCATGGCTGAATAGAGGCTTTTGACTTACCTAATAAAGCCAGAGTGGTTGTTTCCAGGAAGGCTGGGAACAGTTCTGAGCTGGGTACCTAGGGTCCCTGGTGTCACCCCAGTTTAAATGCCCAACTTACAGGCTCTTCTTTGTTCACAAGAGCTCTCCCTGACATTACATGGAAGTAGTAGTACATCTGCTGTTTATCACTCTGTAGATAACACATAGCCTCCAAGAAAATGCTCAGAAATTCTCAACCTTTTCATTATCCAGCTCTCTGCTAGTAACATCTGGAAAAGTAACTGTGATTTCAAGAATGCAATCTAGTAGAGAACACAACTGTCATCCTCAGAGAAAGCAATGTGCTCAGGTCCTTAATGTTGCCCTGTTTCCAGAGCCATATTCCAAGCTGTACCTAGAAAGTGTTAGAAAGGTGTTTTTACCTGTCTCATATACCGCTTCAGACACTGAGGTGAAGTGGTCTTCTACTGTGTATTGTGCCAGTCGGAGTGTGTCCAGACCTCGAACTGAATCATTCCCTCTAGTCCAGTAAAACATGACATCATTGATGTTATAACCCCCTGCAGTGAGACACAAGCCAACAAAAGTGCTTATTTTACACAATCATTAATTTGTGTTGAGCACACTTATGGTTCAGCTGTTTCTTATTTGTCTGCTTGAAAGTACACTTAGATATAAACAATGATGGGGTTTGGCAGAATGTAATGCCTGTTCACAACAAAACTCCCAATAACATGCGATGTCTTATAGTTTAAAAGCTGACTTTTTAGAGGTGGTCTTTTTTATATCTTTTATTCTAGTACAGACAATATAAACTCATAAAATAGATTAATACCACATGATATGCTAAAGCCCAAAGCTATTTAGCTTTAAAGAAATAGAGCTTTTATGAATTATAGCACTGCCAGTATTTGGACTAAACATTAAGCATGCCCTTTGTTGCATCCTAGGATGCTGTTCCTCGATGCAGTGCATTTAGTCCTCATCCCTGTAGAAATGAAGGGGTGAGGAGAGCAGCAGGGCTGCTGGGTGCTGGCACTGCGCTCTGAGCTGGGCCTGGGTCATCGCTTGAGACAACAGTTTGACTTAGGAGCTTGGATGCTTCCAAGGACACTAACTTAAATGCTGCTGTTTCTGCATGCTCAACAGTGTGGCACACTTCAGGGGCCCCAGGAGATTT
Source organism: Eurypyga helias (assembly GCF_000690775.1). NCBI lineage: Eukaryota > Metazoa > Chordata > Aves > Eurypygiformes > Eurypygidae > Eurypyga > Eurypyga helias. Next base: position 41,748 of record NW_010235239.1, read on the forward strand.
CCTCTTAACCTTCAAGGAGTAATTAGGAGCCAAGATGGGACATGAATCATCTATCAGAAGGCAACTGTATTTTGCACACACTTGTCAATATGCAGCACAATCATAGCTAAAATACCTCTGTAGCCTTTTTCCCATTATATTAAAAGGCAGGCAATTTTCAGACTAGTGTATATGATTAATTCAAGATTATGTTAATGTAATTTACATGTTAACAGGGAGCATTTGAACATCTTTACCTTTAGCTTACTTAGATCAATCATTCTTGTATCTGACAGACTTATATTGTGCAAGTTAATAGCTAAGCTTAGGGTACAGAAGCACGAGCAGATGATTATTTTTAGACTCCAGTCAATTGTAAGTAAATTACAGTGTAGGACAATAATGTAATACATTGCACAAGGGTATATGCTGCAAAAAGAGCACAGCTCACAGAATCACAGATAAAGACAGGCATTAAAATAAAAAAGAGCATTTTAATATTTTTACGTTAATGGGTTTGATTCTTGCACCAACAAAAAAGAACCAATTTCCTACAGGCATTTAATGTAGGAAAAACAGGAGTTCACAAATTTCATTTCAAGGAAACACTGTGCTAGTTACCAAATGGAAATTCTTTCCATGACCATTCTTTAAATGTAAATGTTTTCACTATCACTGGCAGTTTTATAAAAAGGTGTCATGACCAAGAATCTCTGCTCGGATCATCACATTTATAGGAATTAAAGCCAAAGCACTGCTGTGTCAAAAGACTAAGCCAAAAACATGCACATCCAAGCTAAGTTCTCAATTTCCTAAATCCACATGCTGGGAAATTTCCCAGACTTGGGAGACAAAAAATAAAACTAACATTTCCTACAAACAAATGATTGCATGGTCCTCAGTCCAAACAAAAAGGTTCATAGAAAGAGTATTTATGCCTGACTCCAGATATGGATTTATTTTACTTTCCTTCAGCATAAATGAATTGCAGATATTTAAATAAATTCCAAAGAACTACAGGGTACCACTGTAAACTGCTATTTATTTTTTATAAGATATTGTGTCTTCCAAGCTACGTGAGGTGGGAGAAATCCTTGATGCCTGGATGGGCAATAACAAGCATGTCTCCAAATAAAGGTTGTTTTTCTTTAATAAAGAATTTTCATGGGGAGAATCTTCCCAGTAGTCAGTAAACTTAAATAGCACAGTGCTCCCTCTATGCAAAGTTATTCTTTATTCAGAGGATTAATATTTCACTAATTATAAAATGTTTAAAAAGTTTATAGAGACAAAATACTTAATCTATGCTATTTGGTTTCTGCAACTAATCTCTATTCTCTTTACATGACACTGAGTTTTCATTCTAACTAATTCCTCAAGCCCAAAATATCTCCTTCCTGTACTTTGTTGATACTGTACAAGCAGCTAATGTCAACAGGGTTAACTACAGCAATAGTAAATTTGGGATTAAACATTCATAATGCCTAATACAAATGAGTTTCTTTACCTTTCTGTTGCTAATTTTAATTTCCCCTGATTGTCAAGCACAAGTTAAGTGCCTTCACATGGCTCTTCACTGAATAAATGCTAAAGGACAAGTTCAAAAAGGAAATAAAATTTCAGAGATGATCCCAAAACATGAATATGTATTTGGACTGAAGGCCTGTGTGGGGGAATAAATGAGGAAAGAAGCCCTCAGCCCCATGTGAATGAATGGTGGTGTTCCCTTATCACATGGCTGAGATCATGACTCCCTCAGCAGTACCAAACAAGACAGGAGCCCTCCAAAATCCCCAAAACTCAGATCTGCCATATCAACAGAGTGGTTTCTTGGTTTCCTAACATATCCCTGTATTACCTTCTGAAGCACTGCAGTAATGGGAAAAAGCAATAGACATGTTGGCTGAAATGTGCAAAACCTTGCACAGTATCAACCGTCTTGATAACATCATGTTTGTCTTTACACAAGGAATCACTTAATTAAAGGCTTAACACCTTGTTTCAGCTCAAACAATTGCTACATATTTTATGTTTTATTTATAAATGTCAGTATTGGCATGGTTGTGTGCATATGCCTGCATTCACGGTTCTTAATTCCAGGTAATGGCATTTGCAAGCAGTTTTTCTGACATGATGTCATTATTAATCTATAAATTAACACAGTTTATCTCATGAGGGGGCAAACACCCTTTCCAGCTTACCCAAAAGAAAGTATTAGAGTGCACCAAAGAAAAAGGGCCACAGCTAATGGCAGACACCTGGCTTTTGCATTTATTGCTTCTAGCTATTTTCTTCAAAACTAAACAGCAATGTCATGGAAGCATTTGTGAAGACATTACTGTTTTCCCCTTGGACAGGAGACACTCGTGTGTTGTTGGAAAAGCAGATGGAATCGTTCTGAAAAATACTTATTTTTAATTGTATAGGGAATTCTCCTTTTTTTAATCCTGTCAAATGAATTCTAAGTTCCTGTGGGACATACATTTCATTCTGGAACTAGAGAAAATATTAAGTGACTCATTAGGCAGTGCTGTTGATACAAATTTCTATATGTTGACCTACCAATATGTTCTTCCAACAGAAAATAATTTAGAGATAAATCCAAGTTTGAATTCAAAACACTATTTGTTAAACAGATCTTCTAAAACTGCTGATTCCAGAGGGACTCCTGTGTGAGGAAGGTTTTGGGATTGGTTTCCTTTGTTTCTGTCTAAAATAAAACTACAGCAATCTTCTAGTTGGTCATTGCCAACAAGAGATAAGAACACCCACACAGTTCTGAAGCGGTAAAGAATAAAACTTGCCATGTACTGGACAACTTTCCAAAAGATTCTGGATTTGTATTGACATATATTTTCATCTTACAGGATTAGGTGTCCTTTTACATTATCCCACGCAAAAATATTTTGCTAGAGTTACCATATGAATAATAGCAAAAAAATTAACTACAAACATGCACATTCAGTTGGTTGTAAAGTGACTATGTCTACAAAGTATTAGAGAACATTGTAATGAAAATTGTGAGGACATTGATTGATAAAATGAGAATCTATAAAGGTATATTTAATCTTGGTCCATCAATTGATGACATTTTTTCCTAGGACACTGGCATAGGCACAATTAAATAAGTCACAGAAGGATCTGGATATATTAATCTCAGAACAGAACTGCCTATGCAATTATCTTTTTTTATTATGAAAACAGTAAACTAATCATGAACTCTATGCCTTATAAATAAGCTTTATTATAATTTCTTCCTTTCCTAAAGGAATTGTGTCTCAGGGGGGCAGGGGGAGAAAGATACATACTATCTGAAAGAAAAAACATATATTTTCTCAGCTATGCTGGAAAATATCTACTCACAGAACTCCCCCTGAAGACCAACAGAATAACTGCAGGATGCACTGCAAAACCAAGTATATGAGAGTCTCCTGAGATTTTGTTTAATCATTAATAGCATGGCAGCATTTCAGTACTGACATGCTGTTTGCAGTGAAACCTCACGCATTTATCTCTGTATACAGATACTGTTGTAGTTCAACAGGGACTGGTTACATTCTGTCTCTTGGCTTCTTTGGAAATAATATACAGCAGCCCTTGGAAAAAAAAATCAGATATTTTTCTAATTCTATAAAAATAAAAAGGATAAAGCATCGTACAACTTTCCAGTTGCAAAGTACATGTCTGCTTATCCATCGGATATTTGGACAGATCCATGCTGCACGCAACAGTCGTGGTGATCCTTGGGGGGAAAAAAAAAATATTGGTGATTATTAAGTGGATAAAATTGTTCATCAGTAAAAATAAGCCATATATACTTCTTGAACTAATATTTGCAGGCAAATATCTATTGTGAGGAAAAATATCTAGTATTTACTGTTATCTAGTGTGGAAGAGTATTAACATCCAAAACAGGAAACTGCTCCAGAATAGCTGAGTTTTATAGGCAATTTAAAAAGGTCACCCTTTGTCCCCTTCTCACTTTTAGCGGGTATTTTCCTTTGTTTATATTTTGCAAGACATTTTACAATTTTGCCGTATTTATCAAAATCTGTTATAAAATATAATCTGCAATAAATAATGCAAATCAGTAATTTCAGGTTGCATTTCTCTGTGATTACTTCATTGCAAAACAATTGGAATGGCAAAAGGCAATTCCTGTATTAGCAAAAGGATCTATTTAGGGAAGAAAATGAGACCTATTGTTTAATTTTAAAGAATTCAATCGTATTGATCAATAATACTATACATTCATAAGACTACAACGCCATGCGTATTCTACTTTTACAAATAGACTAGTTTAAGCATAACGTTCTGCTAACCTAGAAGGTTTGAAATGTAGGTAGACACTAAATATAAAGGCTTGTTCATGGTATATACCTACCGCAGAGCATACAAGACTGTTCCATTAGGGTATATTCTTATAAGACGATTTTCAACAGTGATATCATGAAGAAAAGATTTTTTTGAATCCACTATGAAGGTATCCGGTACCCAAAGCATTTCCACAAGACGACCATCTAAGCTTAAACTCTTGTTACCATCAAAACAAAGCCTCTCGTCGGTCCATCGCTGCCTCAGAAATATGGTAGCTGTATAGTCCTGACAGAGAAAACACAAAGTTATTATACAGCAGAAGCCTGTGTATTCTGTTTTACAAAAGTATATGGGAACAGCTGTTAGGCACAAATAGCCTGTGACTCTGCATGTCTCAATCCTAAATGCTAGCCCTCCAACAGCAGTTGTACCGGCCCTTGTACTACCACACTTCCCAGCACTTGATGCAAAGTTGACATCATTAAGAAATATTATCTTGAGCAGATTTTGTTCTTATGGTCTTTGGAATTTTACAGTAAAAGCTGATGGCCTGACCCTGGGGCTATAAATCAGCTGAAGTCATCAGAGCTTTGTCAGCAGATAATCTGGCTCTGTAAATTTTTACATTTTGGAATGATTTATATAAGTGGTTGCAAACATTATTTTGTTCACATAAACTACTAAATAGTGCATATTTTAAGAAAACTTTGGAAAAAGATGTCTAACTTCAGATGGACAAAATGATAAAACAAGTTAGTGCAATAGGAAGTCAGGGAATCATAACCTTTTGGCAAAATTTATCCTTTCAGCATCACAAGGCAAACAGTAGTGCCAGATTTATCAACACTTTGAATACAGCTCTCAGCTCAATTCACCTTCAAATCAAATATGCCTTGTCGTCTTGCATTGAAATCACACTATTTCTTAAACAACTTTTTATTTTATTATGTTTCTTTAGCAATATGATACGTGCATCTTAAGTTTTCACCTTACTTCCCTCTTGCTAAATACCTGTGATTACTTACTGAATACATAAGGAACGTTAATATTCTCTGGTAGCCTGAGTGACAGAATGATGAGGTACATTTTTATATATATTTTAATATATTTATATCTTTACGAAAAATAAAATTCTATCTCCTAACACACATTGACTGCACAAGGAGAAAAGCCTCAGTCGCATTTTCAGCAGCTGTAAACTCAAGGCATCAATGAGCAAAACAAACAAAAGAATGCAAAAGCTACAATACCATGTTTATTTCTGATATTGTATCAATGCTTGCAATATCCAGACTCATTCCAACTGACACAGGACCATCTGCAAAAAAGAGAAAGTCAGAATATAGCACACAGATTTTTTAATACTCAGAGTTCAGGAGAATTGGCTACCAAATCTTCCACTATCTGATCCATTTACTTCTAAATGTTTAGTAGGTTTTTAAAAGGAAATATCCTTCAAGTTTAGATTATGAAATAATTTTAATGATTTCATAACCAAGATACAATACTTCTAGACTAATGGTATTTTTGTTTTAATAAACATGCTTTATTTGCTAAATATTTCCTTGTCTATACGATTATTTTTCTTTCCTTAGGAAAGGAAGTGCTGGGAAATGTTGCACAATAAGGTGCAGTAGGTATAATCCCCATGGTACCTCATACGCTTCTGCTGTCATGAGGTGCAGGGCAGTGGAAAGAATTCTTCCAGTTGTAACATCTGGTCCATAAGATATTAGTGAACTAAGGAGCTGCTCCTGGCAATGTCACATGGTTAAAATCCAGATGGGATATCTGAGTGACTATTTAATGCCTATTTAAGAATATATTGTCTATATTGTGTCACTGCCTGTTAACGTCTTGTTTTTCACCATTAGCAGTTAATGTTATTTAAACTTGTGTTTGTAAAGCAAAACTAGGTATTTCATTCTCCTTTTAGTATTAATATCAACTGAAGTTTATCCAGCACGATTAAACACCTTACCTAAGTAGGTGTCATGATGTCATTGTAACGTTAGTATGCTCAGACTCTCCTTTCCTTGTGAATGTGCATTTCAGTGTCAGAAGGAAGATCACCAGCTGTGTGTTTTAAAATGCAGAATTTGTGTAGCACTTTCATGGAAACATGACATTATTCCTGGTTGAAAATGTGCAGAATAATTAACAGAGTGCACGTACAAGGAAAATCATATTAAACATGACGCCCAAATGGCATCCTATATGGGGCCTTGATTGGTTCTTGCCTTTGTTGGTAAGAACACTCGATCCTTGTTGATTAGCAACATTTCAGTATTATCAGTGTTATTGTTACACGTCTAAGAGGAAAAGTTGACTTTCCAGAAAGATTACTGAAATTATATTAGGGTTAATTTCTCTGGAATCAAAGAAAGAGGATTTCGAACATCTCTTCTTTCCTGTTGCAGTATTTTTCCAAATACTGAGTAATACAACAGAATGGTAGTGTTGGGTGACCCTCAGCCACCAAAAGATACCTACATTAGGTTAAGAGATACTTCAAGTTCCAACCGATCGTCCCAGCACGGACCGTCCTTGCGGTTCAAGTGCTAAGCAGCAGTAGTGCAGTCAGGACAAAGCCACCCTCCTCTGCTAGCCCTGAGAGTCTTTGCGACCCAAGCCCTTGTGCTGTGCAGACAGCCCATGGAGCCAAGCACTCAGGAAGATGCAGCAGAAAACACCCCCTCAGATAGAGCAACACATCATGGAGGGCTTGTGCAAGAAAAACAAATTATGGAAGTTGCCTTTAAGACAGTTCAAGCTGCTGAGAATAGCTTTGCTTTAACAGTTAATTAACTCAAAGCAATATTAATAGTTAAATGGTAATTACTTTCATGTGAGGCTAAATAAAATTTATGGTGCCTTACAAAATAAATAAGCAAAGTATTAATAACAGAATGATTCTTCCCATTATTATCCACTAGTGTTTTCCCTGAACTTCCTCTGCAATGTCTCCTGTTGACAGTGTCAAAAACAGGGCAGTTGGCCAGATGACGCAGTCAATTCCTACATTTCCATATTTTTGGCAGGAATTGTACATATAACGACAACTTCAGAAGAAATCTACCAATCTTCAGAAGAAAACTAAGGTCAGTCTGTCCTGCATTAGAGAAGGGAATCTTCAAAACATGGCAAAAAAACACTGAAGGATTGTTACAGTAACGGGTGCACAATCTAATTAACATACATATTAAATTTTACTTAAGTTTTTATACGAAGACTGTTACTTTATGCACTTTACAGATATTTACCATAATTACATATGGGAAAGCAGCCAAAAGAGTGGCAGAAAATTAACTTTTGATGCAAACATGTACTTGTAACTCTGAAGACCTACTACTTAAATCAACCAGCAATATCATGATCTGCCAGTGCTGGGCCACTGTTACTAGCCCTTTATCCTTCATTTTAAGAAGACTCAAAACAATTCTGGCATTCATTCTCAAAAGGGATGGCTTCTTGAAAGAACTCATCTTTACAGCAATACTGGATAAAATACTGTGTAACTCTAACAGAGTTAGAAGGAAGAGTATCACTAGAATAATTTATTATAATTCCATGAAAAACTGTTTTTGTCTGCCTAATTAACAGTTTTGCTTTGGTTTACGGTATTCTGGGACTTTATCTGAAAGCGATACTTTATGCTTGGATCATTTCAGTGCATTTAACTTCCCTCCACAAGACATCTTTCTTGACAAATATACGTTGCGTGAAGAGACTGAGCAGATTAAGACAGGCCTTCTGACAGACCTCAACTGTAATTGTTGATATGAAGACATCAAAAGACAGATCTGTTTCTGGCAGGAATCAGCTTCAATCCCATTTGTTCACATCAATGATCTTTAGACAGTGATGTAGCTTCATTAGTAGAGTTTGCAGACAAGACAAGAATTGGTGGGGATCGCAGTAACGACAGCTTGTTAAATCATTTGTCAAAAGACATTTTAATGCAGCCAAATGCAAGCAATTAACGTGGGGACAAATAATGCAGGCAGTATGTACAGGATAGGAAACTGTCTTGGCAAGCAGTGCCTTTGAGAAGGATTTAGAGGTTGTCACAGATAATCATTTCAATATGATCTTTCCATATTATGCTTTGGCAGGAGCACCGTTGCAATGGGGAGCAATACACAGAATTAAGTTACCTTGCAATCTAGACTGTATTGGCAGCACTGTTATTATATTACTGTGACAAGATTTGTTTCCCACATTCAAAAAAAAAAAAAGTGCAAACAGCAGACAGTTCAATTGAGAGAGAGAAACAGTCCACAAGACAAACACTGGAAACTTAATATCAAAGCTTGTAACATGAAAACTAAGGAACAGCTTTTACTTAGCTCCTCAAAGAGAAGATGGAGCAGTGACTTGCCTAATGTCAGTGAGTGCACAGAAAAGATGTCCAATAACAAGTTGTACACATTCTCTGATCAAGAAGAGCAAGATCCCAGTATACGGAAGCTAGAAACAACATGAAACTTCAAATTTTTTTTTTTCCTCTAACTGAACTTAATCAGTTAATTCAGCATTTTAGGGAAGGGAAAAAAAAACCACCACCTACCCACACACCACAAAAAATCCCAAAACCAACCAACAGCCAAACTGTCCTGCATGCAGGAAGCTGGATTTGGTGGCAATGATAGTCTCAAAGTGTCTCTTATTTCCATGGGAAAGGAAAGAAAATCTATATTACCATCTGTATGCTGAAGTTTACAGTTTTGCACCAAGCCACTGATTTAGTAAATCACAATTTTAAGGATTCGGTAGGGGTTCAAAAGAAACTTTTTTCCACTGTACAACTGGCCATAGTATAGAAGGCCATAGCCTTCCAGGCTTTTTGCCCTTCTCTGAAGGATCTGATTGGTACCTAAAATAGTCTTTAGATCACAATATTTGATATTTCCTTCTCACGTACCCTATGAGCTTATCTCACTAAAAGGGCCTTAGACAGTGATGACATCCCATTATCTTCTGATCTCTTTTGTGGTAAACTGCCTTCATCTAATTACTCATTGAACTCAATATAAAGAAGACATGGGAGAAAAATACAATGACTGGTCTTACACAGAAGGTTGGACTCGAAAATTTACTTTGCTATCTTGAATGTAAACCTTAATACTGTGAAATGAATGCATTCACTAAAATGCTAAGGAAAAGAATCTTTTAAGTGTGGGTTAGAATAACTGATTTAAGCATGACATTTTTCTGTATCACTTGAAAGCAGCTTCCATATTCAAATACACTTAGCTGTGACCTTTTCCTAGTCTCTCTCTTTTTAATTAGAACACTTAAATTATCACATTCAATCACAGAACAAAATCTATTTGTATAAAATTATTTACAAGATCTTATGCATCTCCTAACTCTATGAACCTGATCCAAGGTTCACTGAAAGTCAGAGAGGTTTGGCATAGCACCTAAAGTTGTAAAATCAGTCTATACAGTTTCAGCAGAAAACCTGATGTTGAAATCAGCTTGTATGGCTGTGATAAAGTGTCAGGGTTATGTAGCACATTTAAGGGAAATAGCTGTGCATTTTTCAATTCCTTATGTCAGCTTTTCTATAGACGACTTTCACATCTATCTAAAAGTCCAGGATGAACATTATTACATTAAGGGGTACTATCTACTAACATTAGTATAGGATTATTTCATATTCCAGTCCAAAGAATGGCTAAAATCATTGTAGATTAGGTAACTTTTTAATTCATTAATGAAGCTTTCTATCTGTTCAGTTTATTAAGACTTGCTTGATGAACCAGCTCAAAGAGGGACATTAAAATGCTGTAGTTAAGCAAAGAGAACATTCTTAATAGTAACATCCAGATGAAGGCAGAGCCAAGTAACCAGTCCAGCTGGGATTCCTCTGTACTGAACACTGTGTAGAAGTAGCCTCATAATTTGGTAACTAGTATGTGCCACCCACCACGGACAAACATAAAACGCACAGGCAATTTCTCTTTTCTACAAACCTTTGACACACTAAGTCTGCCTTCCTCTAATCTAACTTTAGGCACCTTATTTAGGGGCCTAGAGATGGGAATGACAGGCTGTACTGTGCATAAATGGCAGCGTCGGGGTAGCAAAGGACTGGAGGGGTGACCTGGAGGGGAGGGGATGACTACAGTAAGGAGAGATTAATCCAAGCTTAAAAATCTAGAAATCTATTAGTCCCAAACCATGTAAGGAGAACACCATTTTAAAGTCATTATGCACAGCCTTTGTATTCAAATGAAAAAATCTTCATAATCCCCTTGTTAATGACACTAGCTGAGTTGTTTCCGTTTAGGTACTTTCCAGTCATCCACCAGTCCCAGTACAAGGGCCAAACACAAACACATAGGCAAATGGAAGGCTCATTAAACTAAGAACTTAAACTGCCATAAAATTTCCCTGAGTAGTAAATATTTACATTTCTCCTGGCTTTAGGAAAAAGAAACCTTCATTTTATGATCACTTGTTTATATCTAATTCTTTCTTTTCTGGACTAAAAAAAAAAACCATTTTGCTAAATATTAAGGAGTTCAGTATCACTGATTCTGTAAGAGCATGACTGTGTCTTGGCAGTAGGCATCACTTCAAAAATCCCTATTTCCTGCCTGAAGAAAAATTCCAAGGACAAATAACTTTGAAATTACTTTGAATTATGTTATTCTAAAATTCAAACCTCGAGCCCTCTCAGACTTGATAAAAATCACATTTCAGTGTTCCATTATGACTAGCTAACGATAAGCCCAAAGTCCTGCAGATGCCAAAAAATAATACCATCTAGTCTTATGACAAGTTTTTTCATACCTGCTTATGACTGCATATCTAACTGACCACACAGACAAAGGAATACGCACTCTTAATCTTGGCCAAAATAAAAGAAAAAGGGATTCAAGTGTCTTAAAGAGGCTGAGTGTAGGATATTGTTTTCTGATATCTCTGCATATCAAAATATACATAATAGGTTCCCATTGTATGCAAATCCTTTCATGCACTTCAGACAGCAAGCGTAGAATTTAGGGCTAATATGCTATACATTCTTTTCCTTTTATGTTTCTAGAAATGTTTCCTTCTCAGAGTAAATCAGCACTGAGAGCTTGACACAATTAGAGCTGCAGAGGCATTTAGACTAGCTGATAATCTCCACCAGCACCAGAATGCCCCAGTTTATGTTTTTATTATGCATTTGTTCATTAACTTTCTCAGTTCTAATCAGCACTTTGATCCATTTTGGCTGTTCAGTCTCCTACTAGTAACATGCAGATACCATACCAATGAAATTAAGGATTTGGGGGGATAAGGAAGGTTAAAAAAAAAGTCACAGAAGAGGTATAAATAACTAAACTGATACTATGTCTTCACTAAGTATTTAGCAGGTGTACTGTAGCCATTGATATTAAAGCCAGTTATTCATAAATCTCTTTCTCACAAAGAACAGATGCAAGGTACACCAGCTGCAGGCAGACAATATCCATAGAAATAAGCAAAATATTACATGGAACAAAGCTAGGATAGCTGTGGTCACAGATATCAGTATAATCCACTCATTTGTTAATCTGAGGATTACGGTGGTTTACTAGTTCTGCTTCTAAGAGCAAGAGTTTCTCCTGGCCCTGAGTCTCATCCAAGCTGCAGCCCACCTTGCCAGTAACAGAGAGAGGTCAGGGCTGGGCAGATACCATTCCCCACAGCAAGCATGCATGCCTAACACATGGAAAATGATCCCACCTCATTTTACAAAAAGCTGCAGGTCCAAAAATCAGGATGAATGTTTCCTGGGTCATCCTCATCTAAATTATTTAAAAAAAAAAAAAAAGAAGACACCTCTCACAAAACCACCAGCTCTGCACTTAGAAATGGCACCAATAAAGTGTATTTTTCAGAGTCTCATCCCTTTCCTTCAGCAGTAGGGTTAATATACGCCCATCAAAGATTTCTGAGACAATCGTTGGCATGCCTGAGCCGTGGCGAGCACATGTAGCAACGCTGGCACTGTCTGGAAGCGCTAGACCGGCTCTGCGTGTGTCAGACTTGACCTGTGCTTGAGCTCCTCTGGGATTTCCAAGCACACACAGAAAGTCCTTTATCCCTCTGAACAAAATTTCCAGGCAGAAAAAGAGCTATAGCCTTGCTGAATTACAAGAGCTACAAAAAGTTTTGGCTCACATTAGAAAAGGGAGATTTCTAACTCAAAAATGTTTTACTGTTGGTCTTAAGCATTATCATAGGGTTTTGTAATTAAATTGTTTGCTCTCTACCAAAGCACATCCATCATGGCAATGCCAGCGTACCTCTAGTACTAGCATGAAATAGTGAATGACATAACAAGATGTTCAGTGGCTATTGATAGATTTTCCATTATCCATCATCTCCAAATAGAATGTGTTAGTTTATTTATTAGCATTGCTTTTATTTTGTTGATAATCTTCTTAGACCATGTAAATACTTTAAAGCGGGTGTATCAGCAGCTGAGACAATTACAGTAAAGCCAAACAGATTAAATAGTTATTTACCCTTTCTCTTAAACCTAAAATACAGATTTATCTTAATATTTTTATGAAATTGATTCAGAAATAGCACATGATGCAGAGTGTCTTCCAGTGTCACCAGCTATATTGATGGCAAGGGGTAACAGTATGACCCAAGAAACTAGCTGTCAATCGTTTTTAAGCACGATAGAAGTCTTCATTTGAAGTCTTTAATGTTTCTGAACATTTAAGAACTATTGCCTAGCACTCAGTCTGTGACAGACACATGATGCTGAGGATCTTTTCAGAATGCAGAATATTTACTTTTTCAGAATTGTACAATTACTTCAGGCAGCGAACTTCATCCATCCTTATAGCTCCTCAGCATTTCTGATACATGCAATAGCCAGATTCAAGCAAGGAGGATGTTTGTCATTGAGATCCCAGGTGCCTGATGTTGACTGCATTGCACTAGACTATGTTGGTCTCCAACCTGCTGACAACAGCCTTCTGACACAGGAAACTGACATTTTCAAATCGTTTTCCCTCACAGTTCTGTACTGAACCAGTTCAATAACCTTTAAGACCTGAGGCAAGGAGCATTTCTTAAATAATCCTCTTGCAATGTCATAGTAGATGCACATAATACTTGGTATAGCAAAAAAATTTGCCAGGGCTTTTATGAACAGTCTGATATATATGTCTATCTTACCCTTCAACAAACCATTTTATCATTATTATTTAGGAAATTAGGAAATATTGTGCTTTTAAATAGGCATAGCATTACAACTTATTTCACTGAGGACGCATGAACATCGATAGCCAAGTTTCTAATGGAGTCTGGAAGTTTTGCTTGTGAATACCTGAAATACGTTTCACCTTGGGCCACAAAAACTATTACACTATATCTTATTATATCTTAGTACATCATGTTTAATCAGATCAGTCACTGTCAAACAGGGAAGAAAAAAGGACAGTCAGAAAACATTTGCTCTCATTGCAGTTTCAGACACTGCATTACGTTATGGCTCAATCTTATTAAAACAGCTTTTCAACTTACTATCAAAAAATGGACGTAGATACTTGTTGTATCCTTTTATTATTTTTTGTATAGTTGGAGGGAGAATTTCATCTTTTCCTTCAGCTTCAGAAATTTGCATTAACCTAAGAACACAAAAAGTGAGAATGTTTTAAAAAAACATGATCAATAATAGCAGAGGTGACATTCCAGAAAAATGCTGTATTCAAGGTTACCACTGAGCACTGACCATCAGATAGCATATCACAAAACATTTGTATATTTGTATTTTGTAGCACTGTAGAAAAATAATGTTCTAGAAAATACCAAGATTTATAATATATCTTGGCCTCCTATTGATAAAAAGTCACTTTTATATATTAAAGCCTATCCTTTTTTTAAAGTTTATAATTTCCTAACACCTCAGCTGAGGAAGCAGTTCAGGTTTCTCTAATATCATCTCTGTAAATAAGGCACTGTTGTTATAACCTAGAGAATGTGGGAGGAGTGTTGATTGTTTACTTCAGCATTTAAAATTAAGCTTCTTTTTTCATAATGAAATACATTCAGTTTAGCTCCCAGAGAGAGACAGAAGCCAGCTTCAGAGATTAGTCCATAAACACAATTTTTAAATCCTGCTTTTATATCACAATTTTTAAACAGGTTACAGAAATCATCCTGTTAGGCAAAAATCAGTGAAGCACAATGAGAATACAAACCACTCTGATGTTAAAAATCAGTTACAAATGCAATCCACAGCAATCAAACATAAATAAATGCTGGATTAACAATTGGACTTGATGATCTGAAAGGTCTTTTCCAGCCTAAATAGTTCTAAGTAATTACCAACCCCATTCTTGTCCTGGGGTCTCTGCAGTAACTGCATTAGGAGGTTGACAATGAAAATAAACGAAGAAGACATGTACCTAAATTAGCATTTGCTTTTTTTGTTTGTTTGGGTTTTTTTCCCCTAAGACCACCTCAGGATTCATTTTTATATGTTCCCCCTCTCACTTCACCTTTTATGGGTCTTGATGGTCAGCAGCCATGGGGAGGACAGCTGGGGCCATTAGGAGGTGTTATGCTGTCAGTAACTGACCCATAGCACAAGGTGTCATAGCTTTGCTCTTAATTTCTGCCCAACCCCAAGAACCAGGGCAGAATGTGTTCACCTGTCACAACTTCAGGCTGTGCTCTCCATCTATCATTTGAGAAAAGTGGTGGTGTGACTTCTCTCTAATTATGAAGGCGAGAAACAAATAATTGATTAACTCAAGGAAGCCCAGCTGGCTACAGGCAGAGGCATTGTCTCGGCTGATGGAGAGCAGCCCCCTATATATTCAGTAGGAGAGAACCTCTAGTTTTTTTACTTCCTGTGTCAAAAGGAACTGGTGGCTCTTAGTGACTGGCTCTACTCATTAGCTCTTCTACAGGAGGTATGAGAGCTGTGGCTAAGCTTCTTAGTACAGGGAGGATGTAAGTACAAATTGATGGTTGTGGGAAATAGTGCTGTTTTGTGGTTTTTCTTAGTTGTGCCAAATTCTCGCTGAATTTCTTTTTCTCAATTCCTTACAGGGTTGTTCTTGGAATCTCTGATTGTTCTTTCTAAGGCTTGATCCTTTAATTTGAATTTTATCTTTTTTGAGAGAACTTGAGCTGTTCTATCAGGAAACTGGTTTTCATTTGGTAGGAATAACCCACTATCTTAAGCTGGCAAAACTTAAATGCAAAGATGATTATACTGAATGCATATGGCCAAATCACACTGTGGTTTTAGATGTGGAGTCTACTGTCTTTAAGTGCTGCAACTGCTGCATTACTTTTCCTGTTTACCAGATCCTATTCCCACATAAGTAGCTCTTTTTCAACAAGAGTCTTATAATTTATGTAGCTTAGATACTTGGATGATCTTATTTTCCTTATTCTGTCCCTGGTTTTTGAGTTTATTGCTAGAGGACTATGTTATGATTATTTAAGTGTGGTCTTCAGTAATGCCAGCATTGAAATAAGGAATGTTTTTCCTATAAATTGTGTCCTAAAGAAACAAGTGTAGTTGTATTGAGTTGAAATATGAAAATAAATTAAAAGGTCAGTTTTAGGTTGTACATAAGTGTTTTTTAGAATTAGATGTGTACTTGATCTTAATTAATTTCTTACATGCTGTACTTACAGTAGATGTGCACTTGACCTTAATTTCTTACATGCTGTACTTACAACAGATTTTTCTGCTTTTGTAACTTACTTTTGACTTTAACAAAGTTCTCAATGAACTGCATGAGTTTAATGTCGGTTTTAATGGATTGTTCTTTAGTAACTTCCATGTGTTGTGAAACAATAAGAACTTGCCCCCTTCCACTGCAGGGGTATAATATTGTTCTGCTGATCAGTATGCACTTGCGGAGTGGTCTGGTGTGTTGTCATCAATAACAGCTTGTTTGTGAAATATACCTTAAACTTTTGGTGCTACTGTTTGTCATTCATTCCCTTAAATCCCCTGGGGTACTCTGTGAAATAATTCTTTATTTCCCTCATTAATACATTAGGTATAGCCTCATGTATTTGGTCTCTGATTTTGATGGTTAAGATATTCTGACATGGGGAAATTCTTGCGCAGTAGTTGAGGCTGTGAATTAATGGGGTGTTTTCCTTTTTGTGCTCTTTTGTCATAATCTTTGAGAAGCCTTGTCATGGTAGGACAATATATGAGAGTAACCTGATGTTTCCTAAATGTGAGTGTGTGGTGTTACTGGCCTGATAACTTCGGAGATAGTCAGAAGCAGATTGCAGGTGTTGGAAGGCAAGGAACTTACAGATGTTATGCACCTTCAGTGGTTTTGCTTATCTAAATTTTAAGGAAGGATGTCCTGTTTGCTTTAAGATGCTCTTCATTTTACATGCCTTGTTCATCACTAAGCAAGAGTGAGCTCACAGCTGCCCATGGTCCTGTATCCTGTGATATAGCCTCATGCAGGGATCACAAAGGACACAGGTAAAAGCTGATACTCTTTCCTCTTCTGTACAGATTCTCATTAATGCATCTGAACTTCTCTTTTGCCCAGTATTTGTGGCTGTAAATTTAACTAACTGCATATGGCTTAGTTCCTCCATGTTTTTTTAATGTATTTAAACTATGTTGGCACACATCCAAGTATGGAATTTTCTTGAAGCAGCTGTTCCAGCCATTGAGAAGAGAATAGGCTTTTATAGATGACAACTGAATATATATTTATTTGACAGCCTGGAATATTTATCTGTTCTAGGTTGTCAATGTGTAACACAAACTCTTCAGGTTCAGTGACCCATGCTTGCTCTTCCAAAGCCTGAATTATGATTATTTTTCTTCCTTAATTATTCTTATAGCTCAAACTTAGTATTTTTACATGCTCAACTCAACTTGGAAAGGACAACTGCTTTTTATTTAGGATGCTTTCAAGTTAGTGTCTTAATACAATTGGGTAGTTGGAGGGGTAAAAGGGAACATCTGCCCTAAACAGCAGTACATATCACTGCTTAAAACAAATCTACAGTCTAGACACATGTAGAGGAATACTTTTCCTGGCTGTTTTTTGTCAGGAGCTATGTGTCATGAGAGGCAGAAACACCTTAGACTTGAGAGAAGGGAGAAACAAAATGCCAAACACAGTCTGAGCAAGTTTTTGAAACACTCACCCTCAGGAAAAAAGCTTTTTTGAGCAATCCACTGACAGTCAAAAGGTTTACAGATACAAAGGTGTTATTACTTGTTTCATACCTGAGTGCTCAAGGATACAGGTTTCTGTGAAGTCTTTGTAGATAAACTGCAGCAAAACCACTTATACTGGCTGTTTTTTGTCAGGAGCTATGTGTCATGAGAGGCAGAAACACCTTAGACTTGAGAGAAGGGAGAAACAAAATGCCAAACACAGTCTGAGCAAGTTTTTGAAACACCCACCCTCAGGAAAAAAGCTTTTTTGAGCAATCCACTGACAGTCAAAAGGTTTACAGATACAAACAAAGGTATTATTACTTGTTTCATACCTGAGTGCTCAAGGATACAGGTTTCTGTGAAGTCTTTGTAGATAAACTGCAGCAAAACCACTTATATCACTGCCTAATTCTCTACTTCAAAACAGCCACTACTGCTACAGGTTTCTGGTTAGTTTGTGAGGTTGAAACAGTAGCATTAAGTTACCAGTTACAGGAACAAACACTTAAATAATGTAAGTGTTCTTAAACTCAGTCCTTTCAAAGAATAAATGTCCCAGAGAATTTTCTATATCTGGCCTCCTAAACCCAGGCTAGCACTCTGCAATTTGAAAATACCCTTCCTGGAATAAATGGGAGCCCTTCTTGGGATCAAATAGCACATATTTACTTGAGCTGATTTGTGATAATGACATCAAGTTCTGTTGATTTCTCTGATAAACTTGCCTCAATCTTTTTCCACTTTTTTTTGCACTGCATTGTGCAGAGGTAAAAAAAAAAGCATTTGTGTACCTAAGCATCATCTTGGCTGTGACTTAGCCAAGGGGCAGAGCTGCTTCTCAGCCTGTGTTTGGATTTGGGTGCACATCACCAGATCAGCTTGATGCTCTGCACTTGTGTCCAAGGTAAACAGATGCTGTCCAGGCACATAACCACATGGATCCTATACTGGAGTTACCTGGCTGTGCTTCTGGATAGTCTTAGCTGTGTGAAGCTGTAAGAAAAGATTCACAAAGTCTGGCTGATGGTAGTGAAGGCAATTCTATACTGCAGGCTGAACTTCTCATGGAGTTCAGCTTCCTTGTTACTTAAATGTTTCTAGAATTTTGTTGGTCTCTTAGCAGTGTTTTATTACTGCAAAGCCATGAATCATCCAGTATAGAGTGTGGCAAGCCACAGCTGACAAGGAAGGAAGGTGGAATTAGACCAAGTGTGTGTTTTGGACAAAGATCTCTTTATTGCACTGGAGAAGGTGGGGGGAGATTAATGTTTTAAAGCCTCCACTTGGTTGTGAGGTCAGATAGAACATTCCTCTGAAAGGGATTTTATGTAAACGTGTGTTTGCACATCCACTTGAACTAAAGCTCAGGCAGAATCTGATCTTGAGGAATTTACTGGGAGACCAAATATGTTAGGCAATTCTACACAGCCAATTGGCTAACAGATTTCAAATATTTCAGTTGAAGGTGATAGTGATGATGTTTAACGTGTCCATGCTTGCATTTTCTTCCTTGAATTACTTCTAAAGAATATTTTTCCCCATTTTTACAGAAGGTATATATTTTAAAAGCTCCATTTCTGTCTTAAGTTTTCTGTCATGGCAACTGCACTGTTACCAGGATTACTACTTCACAGAAGGGATCAGTTTCGCCTCCCAGCTTAACACAACTCAGCTTTCCTGAAGACCTCAGTTTCATCAACAGAGAATAAGACAACAATGTTTTAACCAGGTAAATCTTTTTGAAACACTCTCATTTCATAAAAAATGTACAAAGATGACTTTACTGCCTCAAGCTTGTAGTACATCTAGATGGACTTTGTGCTTCTGTCCCTGGGCAAGTACATGTGCCCTTCTAAATTTGCTAAGCATGTGATATGATATTAACACTCTCTACACAACAGTCCTTTATTTGAAGAATCATTTGCTTACGTTGAATTCATTTCTTCTCCATCAGTCTTCTCAATTTAAAAGAAATCTAACTCAATCGAGGCAGCCAAGATTTGTGAAGGAGTTCAGTCCTGTATTTCTTATTGATATCCAGGTGGTTTAATCTTTGTAAGAGGCAAGATTCACCTGTCAACTAGATGTGGCTCTGTTAGCTGGTCAGATTTATAATCCATTTATTAAAAATATAAAAACTGATATTATTATAAACTGAAGAAACATTATTTTTAGAACATATTTCTTACCTACACAGCATCAATAGAAAAAGGGCTCTGAGACTGCAGCATTTAAGAGTGTACATTGTCAGGGGTGGCTTCAAAATTTCTTGTAGCTCCTAAAAAAAAAAGTGCAGAGGTAATGTTTTACAACATATTTGCATTTCAACTATACAAATTTCACAAAGTTTTCAGTACTAAACATAGTCTTGAAGAGCTGCTGCTATAAATGTATTGGTTAATATCTACAACAATAAAAAAACCTCAAAACTTCAAAAAAAAGACGGCATCAACAATAATTTAACTTGCTAATAGAAGTTGCATTCCAGTGTAATACAGCTCTTCGATGTTTTGCATCTGTCCTTTAAATATCTGGTAAAGTAGTTGTTTTGAAAAATAACTGCAAGCATGTTCAGCAGAATGATAAACACTCATGTACAAGCCTGAATAGCAGAGGCAAAGCTCAAAGTGTTGATGGCAATCACTGTACCCCTCTGAGGGGAAAATACATAACTCATATCTTAAAATGCAGAGCTGTTTAAGAGCAATGCCTCTGGTACATGGCTAGTAACAATGCCCAAGATACTTAATATATTGGTAAGATTTTCATTAATAAGTAAAATAGAAATTACATATTTCTACCTCTAGCTATTACAAAAAGTTCTGTAAATGTATATAAATAATCATATATAACCATCTACATTCATAATGTTTGGCTGAGGCAACATGCTTTCTTCTGAATGGAATTTCTTTGCTTTTGTCAGTATCATTCACATCCATAATAGTTATTTTAAGTAATCTGTCAGCTGTCATCCATTTCTGGTTGAAAAGAGTATCAATCAATACTTTAATGCAGTCATGCAACAGAGCTGAAACTCATGGGCTGTGCAAACCTGCTATATTTCATTAAAGCGCTGAAATGTTATTTGTATGGCTTGCTTCAAAACTTTTTTAAAAACACTACAGGACAGGAACATTACTTACCCAGAATCTGCAAGACAATGGTTAAATGTTAATAAATTCAAATGAAGTATCTGTCTTAGGTTTTAGGAAGGGGCAATCCAACAATCCTATTTTCAGTGTTTAGAATGAATTTTGCAGGAGTCTCTTGCATTTCAGTTTCATAATAAATTACTAACAGTAAAGAATGTGATGCTTCAAAACTTGAAGCTTTCTTTTACTACCCATCATTGACCAACACAAAATGCTGAGCAGACTTTTCACTCTAAAGTAACCCTTCTTTCCATCTATAGTCCTAGTAAGACCAACACTAATGGCATTTACTTCAATTAATGCAGTGTAATGGTATCTGACTTGTATGTAACAGTGGAGAAGTGAAAGAAGTTAATGTCTCTGAGGAAAAATGAAAGGCATTTCAGTGGCTTTTAAACAAGTGAAAATTCTCACCATCTTGGATACTTTAAGCATACACCAGCCTGGTAAATATTAATGTCAAAATAAATTATACACTCCTACTGACTTGCACAGAAAATCATGCATGAGACATTAAGAGAGCCTGTAATAGCACAAATGAGCAGATGGTGTTGTCAGAACATTGGTCTCTAAATGCTGATTCTGTAACACTCCTGGTGCACATTGTGGGATCTCTCTTGTGTATGTCACTTGGGGTTTGGATGGATACTTTCTACATTCACTATCTTTATCTCACAGCAAAATATGCTGAAAATAAGTATTCTCTTTCTGGTTTCCCAGAAAAGCTCTTTCTGACTTCATAAGTACTTCATAAAGCTGCTTTTATATTTAGCTTTAGAATTGCTACTATGAGCTCCTAATGTGTCTGAAGATCCTTTATAAAGAGATTAAGGAAACCTGTGGATATTTCTGTAATACTTTGGGTTCTTTTTTTACAGGACTGTAGATCAAAAATACTTTGGGGTTTTTTTTACAGGACTGTAGATCAAAACAAATGGATTGATTACTAACATCTTTCTAAAGCAACTGGTTTACCTCCAGATCCTACCCAACTTCCAAGTTAGCAACTGGGGAGGTGTGGGGGTGAGGCAGTGTGAAGAAATTTAGTCTTTAAAGCATGGAAGGTCAAATCAATCCTATGGTACATGTATGCTCAGGAAAAGAGCATAGAAATAAGAGAGGATCTCTTATTTTTGTATTTAAAAAATACTATCCAAGAGATCTAATTACCCTGTCAACTGGCAGCCCATCACTACCAATGGACACTGCATGCCAGCCAAGGAATAGAATTGGGTAGCTAATGAAATCTTCAGCAGCTTCACAGATAATACGTAAGCTGAATATACAAATCATTGCTGCATATTCATACACGCTTGCATGCACACACACTTCTTCTCTGCTGCCCTTTTATGGGGCTTACTGAGCTGGCTTGTTCCATTGAAAAGCCAGCTTCTTGGCATGTTTGCACATCTGGGCCTTTCCTCAGTCATGCATTTCTTTGTCAAATGCTATACACTCACAGCAGGACTCCTTCCTGCATATGTAGACCTTATTAACTATTGGTGTTTAATTCAGCAAGACCTGTAATACTTTCCTCTTCCACAGAGCCTAGGAAAACATACATAACCTCTTCACTGCATGGAGCATAGAACCATTTGGTTTTACCAAACAGACTACATGCTGTCCAGGTTATTGTGCACATATTGACACCTCTTTGTGTTCTAAACATACCACGAAGCAATTGAGGCAATAGTAACAAATACCTGCCCCAGTTCCCTGTATGATGAGACAAAAAACATTTTCTACTTTGAATCAGATCTGATGAGGACTTAAAATATCTAATATTTTGGCATTTTTCCTGGGAATTCATTATTTATCTCCAGCACAAGAGGAGAATGAGAATTATGCAAGTTTTGCAAATCTGCAGGACTGAAATGGAATGAGACAGAGTGCTGGCAGAGGTGGTAGCAGTATCTTAAAACTTTCACTCGTGAATTTTGCGTGAATGAATTGAGGATGAAATGCCTGTTACACCAAAGTTTCCTATTGACAAGAAGCAAGGAAAAGACTAGAAGTTATTAGATGAACACACATCTAACAATATGTGTTGTCATGTGGTAGTGGCCATATGCCTGAATTCCCACAGCTGCTGTTGCAGGCATCTAAAACTGAATGTAGAATTATCTAAAGAAGTTAATAGTGGTTTTATAGAGAGTATAAGCTGAATTAGCATTGTAGCTGCGTTTGACTTCTGAATCTGAACTGTTGAATGACAGTGCCTTTGCGTGCTTGACTGAAGAGCAGCTAGGGATTCAGGAGGGCTTCAACCAGGGTGACAAAGTAATGTAACTACCTCCCTTCTTTCCGTTGTCCTCTACAAGTGTATCAGCCAATCAGTCTATATTCTTTATTCCATCCTCTGTTTTTTAGATTGATATAGTTTAATTGAAGAGAAAATTATAGGAAGGTGAAAATACTAAAGGCTTGGTGGGAGAAAGGGACTGGATATAGGGAAGGCAATCAGAAGATAAGATTCAGAGGTAGAAGGGCATGGAGATAAAAAAGGAAAAAATCCTCCAGGATATGGACCCAGGGTGCCACTGGCACTTCAAGATTCTTTATTCATCCTTCACTCCTTCCCTTGCTTTTTGCAAATTGGCATCTGATGCTATACTACCATTTTTTTATTTGCTTCTTCAGTTCTGGGCAGTCTTCCTTACTCTTACTTCCAAGTTGCATAGGAAATAATTTTATCTCTCTTCAGCTCTGCACAAGCAACAAGTGATAATAAAAGGACAGGGAGTAACTCTTGCTTATCACTAGGAAAAGCCAGCTGCACACAACTGATTGACGGTTGTCACTGACAGAGCATTTTGTGGAATAAAGTGATGTGCTGTCTGTCTTTGTATTCATCTGGATGCCTGTCTATAATAGCCTTAGTTTTGATACTTTTAAGTCTCCCTAAAATACATAGATCATGAAAGAGAAAATACAAAATTTTCACACACTAAGTTTATTTTTCACGCTGAGAGATTAATACTACAGAGCATGGCTTTAGTGTCATTTATGGAAAATACAAAATTTTCACACACGAAGTTTATTTTTCATGCTGAGAGATTAATACTACAGAGAGCATGGCTTTAGTGTCATTTATGGGGCAAATTAGAAGGCATAAAACCCAGCAGCAGCAAAACTCTGGGTCTAACTGGGGAATTGACTGATCAAAGTGGACCAGTGCATGCATCTGCATCCTATTATAAGGGGCACCCTCTTATTTAGCTGACAAGCTGGCTCTTGGCGTACCAGCTAGCTTGTTTTGAAACCCTAGGCACATCTGATCTTGCCTAGCATGGGCATAAACCATGCAAAGTCTCCTTGGGCAAGTAAGCAAAGTTAGATTTACTTGGTCTGTGGAAAGTAGCTGTCTTGTCATGTTTTCTTTGCAAAAACAGATAGTACAGAGGCCATCTGTGGTGACAGTGCATGTTAGCAACTGGATGGATGTTAAGTTTCTACTGTTGATCTATCTAGCAATAGTTCAAAGTGAAATACTGAACTCCTGTTATGCTCTGGTGTTCTGATCAATACAGTTGTCACATGTGGTAGCTAATACAAATAATAGCTGAAAATGTCACTTTCTCACTGAAACACTCAGCAAGTTGCTCCAACCTGTACAACTGTTTTCTCAAGTTTTGTGATCTGAGATGTTTTTGTCAAAAACATTGTTCAAGAGCAGAAGGTCATATTGCTAAACTAAGTAGAAGGAATTTAAGATTCACCATAAATGAAAATCTGAATTTGCTTCTCTGGTGTAGCAAAGTGACCTGTAAGCAATCAAACATTGCTTATATGTATAGGCCATAGTATGAGAGCCTTTAAAAAGCTCCTGAATAAATCTGTATGACAAACATGTTCATTTAGGGTTTTTCTAAAGATCTAAAAATTAGCATGGCAAGATTACAGGTGGTACCAGCAACAACTTTGTGATATATTTCAGTATCCTGGAAACCATATAAGTTAACATGTAAAATCACCATTCTCAAAATACACTGAAAGGTCATGAACTATGTCAAAAAATATTTTGTTGCAGGTGGTTTAAATTTAAATAGTGCCAATACTTCTAGACACAAAAAGAATAAGAATGAGCAGTATGCTGCTAATATTTACAGTATTGAGTATATCAATACTGTCTAATAATACACATTTGCCATTGTAGATTGAAGTCCGTATTTCTTAGTTCTCTGCATTATCAGTTTGATAAACATGTAAAATAATCCTGGTTTAAGTTCAGTACTTTGACTTCAATGTTTATCTGTTGTTGTTTTCAATCTGCCTTTTAAATACTCATATGTACCTTGGCTTAGTTGAGAAGTAAGTTAACTGACAGATGTTGTTAATGTTCTAGAGTTTTCCTGGAAAATTAATTTCAGATTTATAACAACTGCATGTTTAGGACGATAATACAATTCTAGGAGTTACCTTTGTTGAACCAAGGGTGCAAGTGTTGGGTGCCCTACTTCCAAACAGCGTAGCACTGAACTGAAGGGTTAATGCTCACAGGGAATAATGTTTCAACAATGTACAGAAATTGATATAGCAATAAACATCCACAGAATAGCTCTTAATAAATTAATGTGTTTAAGAATAGCAGTGACTGCTTAAGAATAATGCTCATTACAAGCTGTGCTCATATCTATTGAAAAAAAATATAGAAAGCGTGCCACAGGCTATTTTCTAAGAAAAAAGGTAATGGATTAAATAACTTATCACCATCTTAGTTTTAATATGCTTTTAGATAGCTGATACCCAGAAGTCCAACAGATCAGTGGTGTTTGAGTCCTGCTTCATGATTCCTACAATTTGTAATTATCCAAATTAATCAGAAGTTTGTGGGATTGTTAATGGGGTTTTTTACATGTGTATATAGGCTTTTTTACATAAATCTGCTGCTTGGTACATCCCAGTTCTGCAGTCTGCATCTGGACCTCTCCACACATTGGCAAATGTGTAAAGGTCCTCTTCCACCAAACCTTCAGGTCTCAAATCTGAGGCCTTCACTGGGTTTTTTTGGGTGGTTTTTTTTAAGGTGTATGTCAACACTACAAGGTCTTCCCACACCCAATCCCATAGGTGGTCAGGGATCACCTTCTGCCACACCAGGCTTTGTCTGTGCTCCATAATCACTAGCCAAAGCCCACCCATGTGGCTGCACCAGAGCAGCGAAGAGCAGAGATGCTCACTTTTCAGGCATTTTAAAGAATGAAGGTGTTTGAGTCACCAGAGGCAAGCAACCTTCAGAGGCTGCAAATGATAAATGAAATCTCAAAGGCACCTTAACAAAAGTTTTGACTTTGTAGGAAGGTGCAAACAGCTTTTAACACTGATGGCTTGGGCAGTCTCCCACCTCCCAGCTGCCTGGGTGAGCACCTCGGGTCAGCAGGCTTCTAAAGGGCACCCACAAGTGTGGGCTGAAAGCAAGTATGGTGCTACTGCAGCACTGATACTGTGCTTCCCTAGCTACGCAGACCAGGCTGAATTGTTTCTATAGCCCATAGCAAAATGGAGCCTGAGTTTTGTTTGGGCACTATCAAAACAGACATGGTTAATATAAACAGTTGAAAATCCAGAAGTTGGATAGAGCATGCTGGCTCAGATTAGGAAAGTAATGGCTTGATTTGAAAAGACATGTGAAATCATGTCTTATGCCAGCTTAAATTACTGTTCCTTATGAAAGTTAAGAGCTAAAACCTCCTACCTCTCGACCTGGAGGAGAGTCTCCCCACACAGAAGCTGATGTCTCTGAGCTTCCCATTCCTGCGTTGCAGAAGCTCCCCAGGACCCAACTAATCTGCCTGTGGCTTCCCTCCGTGCAGCCCCCCGCACAGGAGAATGAGGGACATCCTGCTGTATGTCACTGAACACATGCTTGAGGCTGGGAGGGAAAAACAGCATCCCTGCGGTAGCAGATCAGGCTTAATCATATCCATCTTTTTTCCTTCTTGAATATTTCACAGTGTGCCTCTGAGATTTACAACAAAGAACCAGCCACTTGGTTTGCAATTATTTTTTCTTTTGGCAATTGTAAAGGCTTGTTTGTTTCAGAAAGGGGAAGAAGGGAGGAAATATGTCAGTGATGCTGTTTTCCATGTAAATTATGAATTTTAAGCCATGGAATTTTTCTTGTTGGCAGGCATGCATAAGAACAATTATAACCTCTGGGGAAAGTATTATATTTCTTGGGACATTTAGTCACCAAACAACCACTCATCAGTTTGGTCCTGAGGTCTGTAACTCCTTGCTGAATTAGTAAATGTCCTGTAACCAGGAGATTTACAAACTACCTGTTTTGAGCAGTGCAACAGGATGAAATACTAATAAGGGGAAAATCGGTTTTTAGAGCAGCTTAGGTTTTTACAGCCTTGGAAGCTTTTGCATTTGAAACAAACTGGCACAAATTAATGTAATCAACTGGAAGCTTTTGCATTTGAAACTGGCACAAATTAATGTAATCAAAATTACACATTAGAAACACATATATTAGCAAATTATATTCACAGAAGAAATGCTTTTAATTGTAGAACCACACAAAAAATGTGAATGTTCTCGAAGTTCAGTGCGTGGGGCTCAGCTGCACACCTTGTACCTGCCAAGGTTGAAGCCAAAGGTGTTAATCTGACAGATGTGGAACTGAGCTCAAAGTCAGCA
>NW_010235239.1:69028-69830 GCF_000690775.1 Eurypyga helias
AGGAGCCTTGAAAGTAGGGACCGTTTTTCAATAAAACCTCCACTTCAGATATTTTCCACTAATACAGATTTAACTAATCTTCCCATGTGAATAAGCGTGTGACTGTCTCTGGATCTTCCTTTTCTTTAAGTACATAGTGCATTAACTTTATTCTCTAAGTCATTAGAATTACCTGGAGCTGTGTCATGATGAAGAGCAACCCTAAGAACCCTCTTTATAAAGCCTGAATAGACACTGAAATTATGTGTATAGGCAGGCAATTTTTTATCATTAGGAGAAAGCCTGCTAAAGAAATAAAATGCTTTCATTTAATGCAAATATTTCCTTTCATCATGACTCAATAGCCAACAACAGGTTTAATCAACATGTATTTTCATTCAAATATTGTACATCTTAAATACAGGCACATTGTTGACCGATGTATTCATTTGAGGCCAGATGAGCGGATTTGATGGGGAGCTGGGGGGGGAAATGAAAGCTGGCTCTTAAATAATCTCTCTGGGAGAAGTTTCTCCATATGCTGTTCACTTTAAAAATGAGTTTTTGCAGGTTTTTCGGGGAGGAACTTACCTCTCACATATGACCTTTCATTAACGGCAGTCAGCTATCCTGTGATACTTTAATCCCGCAGAAGGCACCTTAATACCTCGGAGGAAACAAAGGCTAACCCTTTGGAAAGGGCTGAGCAGAGGGTGAGGAATGAGAAGGGAAGGCGACGGTACCCCCGGAAAGGAGCAGTGCAGGGGAGGGGCGTGCCGCGTTCCCCGAGGGCCAGCGCGCGCCTTACCTGCAGCCGGGGGCG
>NW_010235240.1:0-40319 GCF_000690775.1 Eurypyga helias
GATTCTATGATTCTATGATATGTATTATAGTGGAAAACACTTTGTAAGTTTTAAATGGCCTTTAGCATTGTTGACGTGCTGTAAATTGGCTTTATCTATGGAAATAGTTAACTTCTGTCTCAGACTCTCATTTAAATCTTGAGCCTTCAATCTCTGATTTTCTGGAACTTTAATTAAACTTGCTTGGTTGAAAAGCAAGAAGACAAACAACAATCTTTAACAAAACCAGGTTTTTATATAAGTAGATGGATGGAGGAAAAGAACTCTAAAAGAAAACGGCAGAGGTTCAATAAAAACAGAATAGTTTTTACAGTGAAGGAAAAGCTAGAAAACAACTGTGTCTGATACTACCTTGGAAAGCCTGAGGTATGAGGAAACTGATGTCAGGTAGTGGTGGGGAGCTGATAGTATGGGGAAGCGCAAAGAAGGAGAAATGTTTCATTACTTTGTCCTAACATACTACAAGAGAGTATGTAGTCCGAATTTTCCATACAATGCACAACCAGATCTCTGGCAATGGTGGTTGCTGGATGTTTAGAGGATCCAAGATAATTTCTAATTTCAACCAAATAATTAGAAGTGGTATATCCATTTCAAGCTGCTTTTTAACTGTAAAAAAACACCAAACAGGACACACTGGGGGAAAAAAAACAAAGGAAAGAATGTTGATGTAAACAGAGTCAGCTGATGTTTTTGAAGTTACTGAAAACAAAGACCTTGTTTGAGCAAGTCCAGAAGAGGGCCACAAAGATGATCAGAGGCCTGGAACACCTCCTCTATGAAGAAAGGCTGAGAGAATTGGGCTTGTTCAGCCTGGAGAAGGGAAGGCTCTGGGGAGACCTTATTGCAGCCTTCCAGTACCTGAAGGGGCCTACAAGGAAGCTGGAGGGGGACTTTTTACAAGGGCCTGTAGTGACAGGACAAGGGGTAAATGGGTTTAAATTGAAAGCAGGGATACTTAGATTAGATATCAGGAAAAAGTTCTTCACGGAGAGGGTGGTTACCACATGAACGGAAATATTAAAAATAAAATATAAAAAAAAATGTTAATAGACATAATGTTGGGTTGTTTTTTTTTTTTTTAAAAAAGCTTTCCAGTTATTGTATTCTATGATTCTATGGTTTTCTAGTAACTAGCCTTACTATCACTATTCCTCATGAAACAGACGTTGCTGGAAGGTTCCATAGACAGAAAAGAAGCAGATCACATACTTCATATCTTCCTCACTGTGACCTCTTTGACCTTGTAGCAAGCTATTCATTAAAATATCAGTTTATCTCCCCAAAACTATACCTGTCTCCAGCCTGATGTTCCTACATGACCTTAAAAGACTATAGCTGTTTTTTAGTGAATGGTTATTGAGGTTCCAGGTGTGCCAACTGTAGCTGAGTCAAGAACCAAAAAAGATTGAAACCCCCTGAGAGCAGAAAAGATATTGTTCGTGTTTTTTTCTCTCATCATCAATCATTAAACAGATTATTGAAAAATAAAAAGTAGAATATGGTTCCCTAACTTTAAGTTATCAAAGAAATATCTGGTGTGAGTTTTTTAAGGGAATTTTTTAATAACCACCCTGTTCTTGTCTAAGGGAGCATGAGTTATGTCTGAGGAACTCCTGGAAGGTTTCAGTCAACACCATCTTGTCACGGAGAATGATATCTTTTTAGCATTCCTGATAGAAATCAGCAATTACAAGTACTGCTGGAATTAAGAGTTAGTTGTACCCTGGTCCCTGGTCTTAGCAGGATCTATCTGTTTTTCTATTAAAGAAACATGCTGAAAGACTTTACCTCCAGGAAGAAGGGCAGAAAGCATGAGAGAACCTACTCATCATTAAACAAATCTGTTGCATGGAATGACAGAACCAAACATCCTGGATCCTTACTCTGAGGTTGCACACACTTCACATGTTCTGTCACGTTAGGTTTCTGAATGTGGCTGCCTATATGATGTCATCTGCAATCGGAAAAAAAAAAAAAAATCACCCAAACCTGTTTAAACTTGGATTCTGCTGCCCTTGTTCACCTTAGAAAATTACACTAATTAAGACTAACTCTGACAAAGTGCCACCTACTTGATTCACAGAATTGAGACCTTCTCAGAGTGAGCTAACAAACATTCCTTAGCATTAGAGGAATGAAATCATCACATTTCGTAAAACTGCCAGCAGCCTCCCTCACCAAAATACAAAAGCTTTGGTGTGTTGAGGTGAACGTCAACATGTCCCATGGCATACAGGACAGCAATTAAAAAAGGTATAATTGATACAAGTCACTAATATTGAACCCAATTACAAGAGTTCATTGTTCTAGCATAACAAAAAGTTGGTCTGAGAGGTTCAGCAATGCAATCATCCATACAGTATAAAGAGCAAATAACGCATCTGAGATTCAGTTCTATTTTCCTGACTGTATTAGCCTTTAAATCAGACTAAACATGCTGTGTTGTTCATTCCAGTTTTGCAACACAACCTTTCCAACTAGTATATAAAGCCTTGATTCCCAAAGCCAAATTAATCATTGAAATGTTAAGTAAACTCTGCTGGGACTTTGTATCATGGAAATGGATTTTCCCACTTCGTGTTAGAGGTGATAAATTGACAGGTGTTTAGTGTATGTATGGAAGTTTCAGGAAAAAAAAAATTGCTATGATGAAGAAAAAATGCTATAATCATGTTACCTATATCAATGTCTGAAGTATCTCTTAAGAATGGCCATCTTAAAAGCTAATACTGATTTTATTTTTTTTTATAAGAATTCAAAAATTCCCTGCCCAAGTGACATCAAATATATGTTTAGACTCTTGAAACAGCACTGAACAATTACTTGTTACTCATCCTCTAGTGAACAGGTACAAATCAGAAATAGTAATATAACTGCTACGTGAATTGGGCTTGTTCAGCCTGGAGAAGAGGAGGCTCCAGGAAGACCTTGTTGCAGCCTTCCAGTACCTGAAGGGGCTACAAGGAATCTGGGGGGAACGTTTTGCAAGGGCCTGTAGTGACAGGACAAGGGGTAACGGGGACAAATTGAAAGCAGGGGGTTTAGATTAGATATCAGGGAAAAATTCTTCATGGAGAGGGTGGTGAGGCACTGGAACAGGTTTCCCAGAGATGTTGTGGATGCTCCATCCCTGGGAGTGTTCAAGGCCAGGCTGGATGAGGCTTTGAGCAACCTGGTCTAGTGGAAGGGGTCCCTGCCCATGGCAGGGGGGTTGGAACTAGATGATCTTTAAGGTCCCTTCCAACCCAAACTATTCTGTGATTCTATGAACTGCCTTCTCAGTGACCCTATTAATAGCCCTCAATTTTGAATCTGCATGTGGAAGCTTCATGAGATGCAATGAAAGCCCTGAGTGAAAAGTAGGGAGAGCAGCTGTACCACAATGTGAAATCCTACACAGCGCTCTGACACAGGACCATGGAAGCTCATGTAGTTCCACTTACAGACAGCACTGAGGCGCTAGCTCAGTGTTTTTCAGAGAGCATTATTTACTGGTAAATATCTTTAATATTAATATTTTCTTTTGCCTAAAGTTTTATACCACTAATTAACAATATTTATTCTTTCATTTAGTCTCAAAAAAGTAACTTTACATATCTAGCAATTTAAGCTGAGGAAATAATAACATTTAATTCACCAAGAAGATTTTTTTCGCTGTCTATCCTGCTATTACTTCTTAATATACTGGAATGCTGGAAGAACTAAAACAATCTGCCAGGCAGCCACTGTACTGCAAGAAGAACAGTCTTTCAACAGAATAAGAGTAAACAATTTCAGAGCAATAAAACAAACCTGGAATGTAAAGGTGATAAAGCTTAGAGTTCAATGTAAAGACAAAGGAATAGCAACTGCTTTGTACCCATGCAAACAACCTCATAAGAAACTTAAATTTTGTTTTGAGCTGGTTTTGCCAACAAAGAATTTGCAACTGAAACACGATGACAGAGAAGGAAGAGCTGCTTGCTCGGGAGCTGTTGAAGTGATGATGATTCTGCAATTTATCATGTGATTCCAGCCTTCAACCTGTCTAGTGCATGTATATGAGGATAGCCACAGACATATACCACTCATAACAAACAAAATCAAGACCCTGCCCTCCAAAACTTTTGTTCATATTCTGTTAGGAGAAACAATTAAACAGTGAGACCCAACAATACACACATTTCAGGAGCTATTTTAGATGATAGAAAGGTTGATATCTGATGCTGATGTTGCTGAAGACGTTCCAGATGCGTATAATTAGGGATTTATTTATTTATTAACCACCTGTGAGAATCATGAGTGCAACAGTTAACTGTTTATGTGGCAATTCTCAGCACACCAAGGAATATGCTATGATATTATGTGTGCATTAGAGAAGCCACAGAGACATATCTAGCATTAATATTCATTAACAATATTATCTTCAGAAATGTAAGCAAAACAGAACAAAACTGGTCTATTTTACAGCTCAGAGAAATCCTCTGCCTTCTGCTTTAAAAATAAATTAAAAATCCCTCCTTCTTATATTTTTAAACATTGCTTATGGGTGTTTTTTATACTGAATTCTTCTACCATCTTAAAACCTGCTTAGAGGGCGACAGAACGTTCAATATTTAATATGGTTACAACAACTCTAAGTGTCCAAATGTTCTTGAGTTAAAGAGAATTTTTATTTCTGTAAATGAAGAAAGCTTTATTCCAATCATACGTTGCCATAAGCCTGTGGCATCTATAAATTCTGAATGTACTAATCAGGACATAATTATTATAAACTTAAAGCTGAATACAAGCATACTAAGGTTGTGTAGCTAACAATAGCATGCAAGTATTTTGTAACACTGTGATTGCATAGCCAGAAAAAAACGTAGATAAGTATGTGAGTCAAAGGGGCAAAATCAGAAGGATGCTGTTGCAGGTAAGGGGCATTCAAATAACAAAAGTTGTCAGACAAAACCAAGATAAGCAAAGGGAGTGCAGAACATCCTGCTGGACATGCTGGAAGAATGACTGGCAAGACAAAAGCAAACCAAACGAATGGATGAGCAGACTCCCCTTCTAGGGAAAACAGCAATGACCTAAAAACAACTGGCATATGACAGAAGAAAGAGACAGGCCTATTTTGTTTCTGACTTTAATCACCAAGGATCTCTTAAGCCTGATGACCCAGACCTCTGCAACTAAGGACCATCAGAACCGCAGCCATCATTGTTAAATACATAGCATCTTCTCCATGATACTGTGCACTCAAAGCTAATTTAGAACATGTTTTTTAAAGACTACAGTTTTTATATGTAATAATAATGACAAATATTGTGTAAAAACTGCCATGAGCAAGAAGTGTGTATTTCATAACAGAAGTTAGTAAAGTTCAGTTTTAAAGCTTAAAACTGCCCTGATTTGTCAGTTTACAAATGTTCCTGTCCCAGAGATCTCTAATTCCCAAAGTGATAAATACAGCTATTCAGTTGTAACACTTGATTCACTTCACTGTTACTCAAATTATTCAACTCATCACACAAATGACCATAAATTTATGGCAGATTGGCATGATTTACAAATGGTGCAGTTTGGGGAATTTTTCAGTTACAAACTGTTGGGCTTTTTAGTGTCCCACCTGGCTCTACTGTCATGTCTTCTTAGTTTAAGAAAATCCATTCTACATATACTCATGCTTTCTATAGCAAATAGATCTATGATAGCAATAGGTATATGAGACACATTGCCCCAGATTTTTTTCAAAAGTTCCACCACTTGTTTAATACCTTCAAAAAGTATTGCATCAGAATAGAGTAGAGGTCTAACCACACCTTCTTCTGTATTAAGCTTGGTAAGTGCTAGGGTCTGCCCATAAAAACAAACTAGGTAGTCACAGAGCTTAAAAGGAAGACAAAATCTTTCCTGACAGAAGCCTATTTATTACCAGCATACAGTGACAAACAAATCACTTACCATTGGTAGGGCTAGCCTGTTCTTCCCCTTCCTCTGCACATCAGGTTAATCTCTGAGGAGGCCAGGGTTCCGCTTTCAAGACTGGCAGATTCTAGTTGCTTCCACATATGCTTGGGATGTGATTCTTTTTCTCATTCATCTTCTGTAACAATTTACATTTAGCTTGTTTGATCTGGTAGTTCATTACACTGTCTTCACCATCACTGCAAAAATGGAGATGATTTCAACAAAATGAAAAGCAGTCAAAAATTAGGCCTATTTTTATGTCTCAGACTGCTTTTCTGGACAGAATTACTTCGGTATTGTTGCTTTAAAATAGTTCATGCCTCAGGGCTGTTGTTGTCTGAAGTATTTTTTCATACGATCAAGTTTATATCCTGAACAGAAAGATCCCAGCAGACTGAGAAAGGCAGTATTCATAAATTTAAGTAATAGTACTGTTTCTTTAAGAATTTTCAAAAATTATTTTCCTCTTCAAACCATCACTACTGATTACATTTGTGAAGTACGCCTCTTAGCCAGTATTGAAAAGCATATGTTTCAACTCATGTCACTGTTTAGCAAATCTTAGATCGTTTTTTAAATATATCTATTGGAACACATCATTTCACCTGTATCACAGTTGCAGTGAACTTGAAGCCCTGTTCACAGGTGCTTTAGTTCAGATATAAACTCCCAAATTTACACTGATTGCAATGACACATCTCAATGCCAATATTAATAATATGCAAGGCATTTTTTAAGCTACCGTGAACTGTTAAGATGTCACTATAACTTGCACAGCATAGAGCAGTATCATGAATTTCTTTGTGGCAAGCATTGTGCCACTTGTTCTATGTTCATAGATGCAGATGGACTAATCAGTTGCATAAAAATCCCCCTTTCCACTTTGCTTCTTACTTGTGCTTCAATATAGCTGCGGTTCCCAGCATGTTCTTCAATGCAATTACCTCACAAACAGAAATCACAATTAAACTCTATGTTTCCTGCAGGTAACGCTGGGCAAAATTAATATATATTGAACTCAGATGTGCTACATACCTTTCTGTTGAATTCAAAGGATCTTAGAACTCAGCAGGGAGCATGCCAATTATTTCAAAAGAAACCTGTGTGTTCCATAAAGTCTAAAGTTAAATAAATGGCAAATAGTGATCTACATGCTTTCCCTAGAGGCTGAGGCTCAGGCAGTATCCTTATGTGACATTAACATTTCAGTCCTTCAAAGACCTTGCCAGTATCTTCAGACAAAAAAGAGTAAATGAAGATCTAATAGTAACTTTTTTTTTTTTTTAATGGCAAATTAATTTGTGATGTGGAAAAAAAGTAAACCTTGTTATATATCATAAAGGGAAAGGAAACTTTCTGCAGTTCATCTTAAATGCAATAACTGTAAGTAACTGAATGTTGAAAAGTGGTCATTCCTTCAAATGTTAATAAGTTCAACTGAAAATGCTTGAGTTTTTATGGCTCTGGGCCCCTAAAAGGTTTTGGGGTTTTTTTTGGTTGGTTTGGGGTTTTTTTTGGTTGGTGGGTTTGGGTTTTTTTTGTATCTGCATTTCCTATTGGCTGTCTATAACAATCGTTTACCATATGTTAGATATTTTAAATGTTCACTACACAAACAAAGAACTCTTGCAGTTTGTTAACCTTTACAACCAAGGTATTCAGCTCTGCTAACAGGCTTTTAATTATATTTTGAACAGCTAAAATACTTTCTAAAGAAAACCACAAAACAAAAGAAATATATAAGAGCAAAAGTAACTGAAAACTAATACCTAGTAGTTAAGGTATGAAACAACTTCAGTTACAGAGTTTTAAACTATAGTTACATCAAATTATATAGTTGGATTGGAGTCTCAACAGATATAGGTATATGGGTATCACTGAAGAGTGTCACCAGACAAGAGTTTTGCACAATCCATTTTGCAACTCTTTTACCAGCTGTGACAGTTCATTCCCTTAGCATAAAAGGTGGAGGCTTTACTCTTTAGCTGAAATTCTTCTCTGAAAATAAGACTCTCACAATATTGAACTAAGCTTTCCCTGAAGAAGCACCTTATAGCAGGAAGGGAAATAGAAAATAAAAATCTTCTTTTTATTTTGACACACAATACACCTACCTGTCAGTAAGATCTTCATCAAAGTCTCCTGGGACCCACAATATGAACAATTAAAGAAAGTTTTAACCCTTATTCAGTTTTGCCCATTGTCCTTAAATGAAGTTTGTATAGGAAAGCGTGCCTTTAATACAGAACATACCTGACCTTTACAAATTAC
Organism: Eurypyga helias; assembly: GCF_000690775.1. Classification (NCBI taxonomy): domain Eukaryota; kingdom Metazoa; phylum Chordata; class Aves; order Eurypygiformes; family Eurypygidae; genus Eurypyga; species Eurypyga helias. Next base: position 8,212 of record NW_010235240.1, read on the forward strand.
CCAAGAAGGGAAGATATTACTTGCTGTAAATGTGTGAAGCATTGACTGGTTGAATTTCCATACTTACGTTGTTCTCTCTGGTTTATGTAAGTCCTTTTGCAATATCAATAAATGTAACATCTCCTAGGCTGGGCCTAGCAGCTGCGTAATCAACATGCAGAACATGAGTTCAAAGACTCCTCGCTAGTAGTATCACCATCACTTCAGACATCATTGAGATCTATAAAAAAGCCAAGGAATAATTTCTTAATCTTATCAGAGTCCAATAGGCTACAATTATATTAATCTACTCAGGGAGAAACAGTCAACAGGCAGGAGGAAGACTGGGAAGTTGTCAGATGTTTAGGTAAAAGACTGACTGAGATAAATAAGCATAGCGGTAACTGTCATAATGAATTTAACTCAGAACCTTCCTTAGAAAAGGTGAAGGCAGCTCACAGCAAAAGAGAATATAATTAATTCAACAGTACAAATAGACTGTATTGTTCTTCACTCATACAGTAGGCAAGTAATTATATACACTATCCAGGTGTTATCTGTCTACAACAGCTGCCCAAGTATCTCATTTGGCTGAGACTGTACCAAAAGACAGAGTTTTCTTGTGGCTACCTACCCAGACATGGCTGAAAGACATTTGAAGATATTAGCGTAGAGAGCATCAAAGTATATCACCCAAGAATGACATCTTGCCCATTATGAACAGAAGGTCAGGTAGACAATTAGCATAATTAAATAACTATTTACTTCATCTATGTTACTCTGAATGTACACTCATAAAAAATAGACTATACCTATAGAAATCACTGCTGGTATTTTTAGAGACTTTCTGTTGAAAAATGCCCTCAGCCTTTGTGGAGGTACAATGCTCAAGAAATAGTAGTCTCTTCTGTTAGATTACATATTAAAGCCCATCTGCATACCTACAAAGGAGCCCAGAGAAATAATGGAAATGTGAGGAAAGGCTAAATAATACCTTCACTGTCTGCCCTCCAACCTATCAGAGGAGCCATCAGCCCACCCAAGGCCCATCACCACAAGAGGAGAAGAGCACAGATTCACAGTGGCAAGCAGGAATTCAATATGGTTCCAGAGAAAGGGATATCCTGTCCAGGACCCTCTCAGGGTTGGCACAGGAGAGCTGCAACCCCACTGCTCAGGCGTCAAAACCCATCATGATGAGTCAAGCATGAAGTATGTTACCAGCTGAAGAGGGGGTTGCAGCCTAGGGGTAAGGGACACATTTTGAGATTGCATGAGATTTATTATGGGTAGTTTGAAGATGTAACCAAAGGCAGGGAAAGGGATGGATTTAGGCAATTTGGGGAGGAACAAGTGTGGGGAAAACAGAGGGATAAGGGATAAAAAGGGATGATTGCTTGTAAATAAATAATTTGGTGATCAGTATACTTGTCGATCCACATTCCTCACCTGATCAGTGTAATCTATCCTTTCCTTCTATTGAATTTCTTTCTAATTCTTTTCCTGGGTAAGGGACTGTCTCTGTGTGTAGTGGAGGGTCTGAGTGCAGTAACTGGAGTCAGACCACACGTTGGTGGACTCATGCATCTGTCATGTCAGCAACTGGAGAGACCAGAATGAGTATATTTTTGTGCCAAAAACTGTGATGGGATTGTAGATCACAGGGGTCTGTGTATCCACATCACTACCAGCTGGAACAAGTGAAGGATTGGGTGTTACCAACTGGACTGTGAACACGGATGAATAGGCCTGCATGCCAGAGACTGGAGACCAGAGTGAGTGGGATCAAGTGCCAGCCATGGAAATGGAACCAATAGTCAGAATTCCGAGAGCCCATGTTGCCAACAAGTTCAAGTGCTAGAAACGATCAAAATGGACCAGCTGGTGTAGGTGATGTGGCCTAGGGGCCAAGGCAGGGCATGTGCCTCTAAGGGAAATGGCATGTGAGGGCTTGGCTGTCAGGGAGCACCAAGAGAGTTTTAGCCAGTGAGACCTATTGGTGTCTGTGTTGTTCCAGGGGAGAAACTACGAGGGAGTTGGCTACCGGGAACAAGATGAGCCCCAGCCAGCTTTGGGTGGGTGTGAACAGGCCTGTACGTGTGTGTATGTGTGTTAGTTTGTGCCAGCAAATGGAGTGGGGTTGCAATTCCAAGGGCTCATATGTCTTGGTGCCAGCAAATATGGGGGCTGAGTGTCTGAGATCAGCTGCTGGTAGGATGAGAGTTGTACATATATTCTCAGCAGTAGACATCCACCTTGCTTAACCAGAGATAGGAGTGTCATGAGACTGTTGCCTGTATGCATGTCTGACCTATGGAGCCAGCCACAGCCCTGTACGTATGCCTATAGGTGGTGGATACGTGTACTCTGCCTCTGTGCCTGCTGGGAATACAATTTAGGTGACACTACTGGTTGGACCTTGGGCATGGAACTGTGTAGCAGCTTTGCCATTTTGGTCTGTCAGATCCAGGGCGTTTTCTACTGACATCTTCAAAACTAGGTGAGTGCCATGAGGTAACTACAGTCATAAGCTGTTAAGAAAATTTGGAATAATTCTCAACCCAAAAGAGCATCAAGATTTAGGCAGAATCAGCTGAAGAAACCTACATACTGCGGAAAACACAAAGGGGAAATAAAAGGCAAAATAGTTATGACAACTATGTCTAACACTTTCTCCAATATTCTCTCTTCTCCCTTAGCTGTTAATAATTTTTTTAAAATATGAATGTACGTTGCAGCACTGCCTAGGATAAACATAAAAAAGATAAGTTATTACAGATTGGCCATTAAGATGTTACTGGCCCATATGGAGAGTATTCGGTAGTTTCTAAACTTATTTAAACACAGAAAAATCCCAAAGGTTTAATAAGGTAGTTTTCCACTCATAATACAAAACAAACAAACAAACAAACCCCAAAAAACCCTTCTACATCTCTGGAATGTTATTTTTTTTTTTTTTTTTTGGGGGGGGGAAAAGCAACAAAAAAATCAGACATTGAGTGGTCATCTGAAGGCATCTCATTATTAACGAAGGAATCAACATTTCTGATGATGTATTTGTTCCAGAAGCACTTGCTCAGCCCCTGTGAATCATCCAATAAAGTATTGAAAGCTAGTCTTCAGGGAAACCTGATTCACATCACGTATACTTTCCAAATCTGAATTCAAAAAAATCTTTTAAATATTAGTCACAGTGACAGGTCAAGGGCTAACAAGTTTAAATTGAAAGTAGGGGGTTTAGATTACATATCAGGAAGAAATTCTTCCCGGAGAGGGTGGTGAGGCACTGAATAAGGTTGCCCAGAGAAGCTGTGGATGCCCCATCCCTGGAAATGTTCAAGGCCAGGCTGGATGAGGCTTTGAGCAACCTGGTCTCGTGCAAGGTGTCCCTGCTCATAGCAGGGGGTTGGAATTAGATGGTCTTTAGGGTCCCTTCCAACCCAAACCATTCTGTGATTCTATGTTCTGTGGTTTTCATAGAACATTTGTAAATGTTTATGACCTTTCAGGATAACTATCAAAAAGTTATCTTTATAGTTCAAAATAAGTTATATCATAGGAAAAAGGTCTTTCCTGTAGAACAAGGACCATACTAGAGGCTAGCATGCACCATCTGCCATCATGTACCCTGCTGAATTTATCAATAAGTTCATAGCATTACAGAATCATTGAGGTTGGAAAGTACCTTTAGGAAAAAAATGTCTAATCCAGTCCTTCATCAGGGGTAATTAGAAACAGTTGGTTAGGACCATGTCCAGACAACTTCAGATATCTCCAAGGATGGAAACTCCACAACCTCTCTGGGCAACCTGTTCCAGTGATTTAACACCCTCATAGTAAAAAAAGGTTTTTCTTATGCTTAAAGGTAATTTCCCATATTTCACTTTGTGCTCATTGCCTCTTGTCCTTCAAATATACACCACTGAGAAGAATCCATTTCTATCTTAATTACTCTTCCCCACCACATATTTAAAAATGCAAAATGAAACCCATGCTATAGTTCCTGTTAGTTAATGCAGTCACAGCAAACTTCTGTATCACCTGTAGTATGTTAAGGTTAATTACATCTGAAAAGGAAGCTTGGTCCTATTTTATTCTTTATGTATAATGGAATCTTCATATGATAAAATACTGTTCTTGACTCAAATTCTCAGCTGGTATTTATTCACACAGGTCCATTGAATACAGGACAACTATTTATTTTTACCTGCTGAAAATAGAACTCATTGGAATCTTCTTTACCATGTTACTCATTAAATGTGAATATCAATTATTTCTTTCCCAGTAAGAAATTAAGAAATTTATTCTCTAGATATCATATATTCTTATCTGGTATACTTGGAATCTAGGTATCATGTTTATTAGTTTGTTTCAAAGCAAGCAAGTGAAGAACTAGTGAAAATAGGACAATTACTTCCATGCCATCACTGTCCCCATACAATAGGCAACTGAAAGCAGAAAAGTTAATATGCCACAGTAAATGTTTTCTGGAACAAACCACATACTTCCACTGAAAAGTTGATCGGAGAAAGGAAATGTAATGAACAATAGGCAGTTCATATTTCATACACTACTAAAAAAAAGTAAATCCAGAAAAATGAGGAAAATCTCACCTTCTACAAAAGGAGTAAGAGGATTTTATTGTGTCAACACAGAGTAGACAAAGGCAAAGGAATTAACCCTCTAAGTCTCATAGGGCTTTAAATATTTTTAATGTCTTTTAAAAGGCCGTCATTCATCACAATAATAAAATATCACGTGCCTTTTCTAAATACAGTTTATTTAGGGGAAGTTTGTCCAGGTTTCTCAAGTAAAAAAGCCTCTGTTTTTACATGCATGTTCATTACAACCCCCAAAGTGCTATACGTGTGGGGTTTTGGTCAGACAATGAACAATCAACAAAATAATATTTTTACTGAGGTTCAAAAAGCACAAAATGAAGTAAATCCCAATAAAAGTTAACTACAAGTAGTTAAACCAATTTGAAAAGTCTGAGTGATGGACAAGAAAAGAAAGTATTACCTCTCAAGGATGAACAAGATTAACATAAAGACCAAGTGACAGACAGATCCCATCAAGACCAAATCTGGAAAAGCCTTCCAAATACCAAGAGTATGGTGATTGTAGGAGCTCAAGAAGTTTTAAGGTCATCTTGGTAAACATGTAAGTGCTACACTGGTTTCTGAAGGATGATGCTTTATTTATTAGATAGCTGATATTACCAACTGACAAAAATATTGAAGAAGGTCACTTCTGAAATAAAGACTTCTAGTTTCTTCAAGATTACTATTTAGTGAAAAACTAAAATTGCAACTAAACTATTGCAAGAATGTGAGTTAATTACACTATTTTAATGTATTAAAATGAAACCAGTGATCCAATCTTAAAATCCTAGTTAGAAAGTTCAGAAATTTTTAATGTTTTTCCTATGAAATGGGAATAAGAATAACTAGGAGGCTGCAAATATGATTTTAAGTAGGGGTTTTGACACCAACTTACATGACATACTTATATGCAAATTAAGAAAATCTAATATAGATGAAACAATTATGTTTTACAGCCTGTAGCTTCCTCTTGTAATGTAGAGATTGAGTGTAATTCCTCAGGGGATCTATCTTGAGTCTGGTTACATGTAGTGTTTCAATTAATGATTTGTCTGGTGAAATAAACACTACACACATTAAATTTTCAGTTGATGAAAAAAGTTGTGATGGTTTGCAAACATGCTGAAGATCAAAATTCATAATCACCTAACACCATTATTTTCCCCTAAAAATTGGTCTAAGAGGAAAGCAAAGAATATGAATCAATAAAGGTAAGAAAAAGCACAAAACCTAAGTAGAAATAATCCTCTAGCCAAATACAGGATAAGAATAACAGTTCTTCAGAAAAGATCTTTGGGTTTATAGTGGATCATAAAACTAAATGCTACTCAAGTATGTCATGATGCTACAAGAAAGGCAAACTTTATATTCAGGTGTATAAACAGAAATATGCCCTGTAAGACACAACTATGCACTTTCCTCAGCATGGATAAGGCACCAGGTGGAATCACTGTTCAGCTCTGTGTACTGATTGTCAAGAAGGATGTGGACTGTCTGGAGAGAGTTCAGTGGAGATAAATATGAATTTTGGAAAAGTAGAATGAATTAGGTTTGTTTGAATGTAAAGAAAGGTCAGAGTGGCTGTTATTACAGCTTTCAGGTACACAAAAGACAGTTACATTGAAGAAAGACAGGCCAGTCTTTCCTCTGTGTCTATGATGTTTAGAAAGTATTGAGCTGAAACTGTAGCAAAGGAGACTCCAGTCAGACATTAAAGCAAAATTTGCAGATCAGTGTGATAGATTGTCTGGGAATATGGTGGATCTCTATATTTGAAGTTTTTATAAAGTGAATCATATAGAGAATTGACTCATATTCCCTTCGGGTTCCTTGTAGCCCTATTTTCACTACATTCTGTTAAGGTTATGAAGCATCATCAGTTCAGAGGAACACTGAAATATCACGCAGGAAGAATTAGTTGGTTATAGTAACTGGAAGAAAGAAATGGGAACTAAGATCAGTCACAGAGTCTAGGATTTAGGGAGTAATAGGAGAACAAGCTAGGAGCACATCATCTGGAGATAAAAGGATGAAAAGGCTGACTGTATGCTTGGTAATCTTATAAGGGTTTTCCATCATTTTTTGCCCTGAAAAAAAACGCTGTCCTGTGATATTATTTCCAGTAGGGAGAAAGTACTATAAATACCATTGTGAAAGACACTTGTGATAGGCTCCTCATCTAGAGAAATGTATGTGGTATCTTTTGATCATCCCTAATATAAGAATTATTTAATTTTTCAGCTTGACGCAAGCATAGAGTGACTATGAAGATAACAAGACTAATGGAAAGCTCTTGTTACCACATTGTCTAAAAGTAGTTGTTCTCTCCAGTATTAACCAGAGAGCTGAAAGCAATAATAATTGAGTTAAGAATCATAGAATCATGGAATGGTTTGGGTTGGAAGAGACCTTAAAGATAATCTAATCCCAAACCTCCTGCTGTGGGCAGGGACACCTTCCACTAGACCAGGTTGCTCAAAGGAAACAAGGAAAGAATTAAAATATTTATATAACACTCACACAGGAAAAACAGAATAGATCATTGACAGCTTTATGTCAAAAGTTTTATGAATAAGTTTTTATCAAATGGATTTGCAATAACAATAAAAACTCTTTTAACACCAGCAGAAGCACAAATCCCCTCTGAATCACTTTTAAATGCAATTTGATGTGCTTCTGACAGGAAATGGTCCAGAATCATTATTTTTTACTAAAATCACAAGGTATTTTCCAACCAATGTAGCTATGTGCAATTAATACTTCCTATATAAAAGGTCTACTCAATGATACACAGATATAAAAATTAAAGAATTAGATCTTCTTTACAATAAAGAGCTTAAAAAAATATTTTTATAGGTGTATAGACATATACGCTTTCCAGGTTAACTCATTGTGACTATTGGCAACTCTCATTTGATTCTTACAACTTTGACCACAACCTTGTTAATTAAGCACTGACATTAACCATGCAGTCTTCCTTTTTGTAAGCTCCTCCTCTCTTTGCTTGTTGGCTCTGTGCTAATATTGTTTGTGTGGTTACTCATTAATTTAATGCTTAAAAATTGCACCTGTTTCCTCCCTCATTGCTCCTTTACTCACAAGCACACTTCAAATTTGTATTTGGTGCAAATATCTTGAAATAATTGCCGGCTTCACAATTCCTGTTTCAATTGAACAATTGAAACAAATTCCTGTTTCTTCTCCACTTTTCACAGAGGGGGAGGATTACAAGATTTTTTTATTTTTTTTCCCCACTGTCTGATGGCAGGTTCCTATCAAAGACTAATTTCTAATCTAACCAACAGAAAGGAAACTTGGGATCTTTTTCTTTATTTCTAATTTACTTTGCTATAGCTTCAGAAACAAGGTAGAACTGGTCTTCCAAATCAGTCCAAGCTATTCTTCAGTCAAAATAAGTCAATTTGATTTTTTTTCCTACATAGTCAGTCTTCATTATTTCTATATATTTCTTCTAGTGATTTGAAGAATGTCTTGAAGTAGATCTCTGCATTATAAATGTACTTAATCTGAACAAACATGAAAATAATATTTTAAAATTTCACATTGTATCTCATAAATCACTCAGAGAAAATATTTTTGTACTTTCACACCCTCATTATGAATAATGAGAAGATCCAATTAATAGAAAATGTTGTCAGTTATGAATTAAGACCAAATTAAAAATGTAAAATTACAGAAAATCAATGAATGCTTGCTTTAAATTCCCCTTCCAAACAGGTAACTTCTTTTAACTACATCGGCTCTCTATTTTTGGTCTATATCTTTATCTATTCTTATGGCTAATGAGGAACAAATTTCTTATTACTCATGAATGACACTAACTACCCACTCTTGCAGGAAAGAAGAATATTACAATTTACATTTAAATGAGATTTGAAAAGTTAATGAACAGAGCCAGTATTCTAATTATCTATACAAATACATGAAATTAAGGTGAACTTTAGTAGATTAATTACTTCAGAATCATACTCTCTGTTTGCCCAGCAGCATTAGTGAAGAATAGTTCAGTATTTCTAGGATAATTCCCAATAATTGAGGGTCAAGAATTGGCAAACAATGCCACTATGTATTTATTATCGTTTTATAAGAAGAAGATGTTAATCTTTATCTTACACATACAAAAACAGATTAAGAAAACACCACGAAGATATTTGCTCTTTTCTTTAAGCTTATATAGAACCTAAGATTTAAGATGTATTTCTTCCTGGAGCCAGTTGGGCCCAGATGGACATGTAAACTTGACCTCTGTCTCCAGCTTTAATGCTTAATTTCCCTTTGTTGATTTTGTTTGTTTGTTTGTTTTGTGGTTTGTGTTTGGTTTTTTGTTTTGTTTTTCTCATAACTGTCATTTAAATATTTGAAAACAGGACGGTAAAGAAATCCACAGGAATGTTATGTGAACATAAGCTCAAGATGCCTTTTTATTTGAAGTGGACAAATGATCACTTTTTGTCTTTTCTTACCAGTCTTACTGATTTTACTGCAGTCCTAGCTCCATGTCAGGAAAAACCAAGAAATATCATGAAGTTTTTCTTTCCAAAGCAAACTTTTTCTTTTTTTTTATATTAGAAAACACAGAAAAATAAGTTGGAATTGTATTCAGAAATATTATGCATCTCAAAACAATCACCTGTTGATTTCTTAATTTTTGACCTTGCTTATTTTAATTTTTCTACATGTTGGCAAATTCCAGGTATCATCAAGAAATCAACAACAAAATAACCCTCAAACAAGACTCCTAAGTCTGTGCCATGATACAATTTCTACAACTTCAATACTTACTTCTGCTAACACCCACATGTGCTTTCATACTGTTCTTCCACTAACTTAATGGTCTGCTCAGAAATTCCTGTTCCATTGCTTCTTGCACCTCTTGCTTGGTTGCAGCATGCTCTTTCTGTTAAACTCAGCAACAATAGCTGATGCCTAGAAATATTTTTTACACTGAGGCAGTTCTTAAAGAACATTGAAATAAGTAACTGATAGTGAATTATACATAGATTTAAACTCCCAACTGAGTTTACTTTTTTAAATCATTATCACTATTACTATCTTCTACTTCTCTTAATAAGTTAAATAAAGAAATAAGGTAAGAAGTTCTCAAGATTTATTTTTAAGAAGGTTCAAAGTTCAGCAGTCTCTAGGTAGACTAAGTCAATAAAAATTCTGTCATAGCATCCAGCAACCGAATTGTGTAAACAGCTGGCACTAAGCACACAACAGATTTTTTTTTTCTTGAACTGTCAGAAACAGTACACATGAAGTGTATTTGGAAACATTCAACAAATTTCTTGAGTTCTAGGATTTTATTTAGACACAGTAGGTGCTATTGTCTTCCATATGCATATCATTTTTATACCTGATTTATGCAAAAAATAAAATTTGACATGCACAGGAACTCTATATTTTGTATTTTCATCAAATTGCACTTTACATATATTCACAGTAATCTCTATCAATGAGTTTCATATCAGAGACTGCATTTTGAAATGTTGCTGGAGTCAAGATATCACCTTTTCATCAGAAACTTCTTTCCAGGAAACATGGAAGTTTTTAACTTCTGACATTATGCATGCTTACAATTACACTGTAAGTGGTTTTTGATTTTTTTTTTAAAGGAGCCAAAAATTTATCACTTTATGCTCTAGACTGTCATTATAAAACTGGAATTACTCAGCTGAAACAAGTCACTAAAAAAATCTTTTTAGCCAACAAGATGAAATGAAACTTTTAAGTCTCTCTCAGTGACAAGAAATTTTCTACAAGCTTCAAAATGGCAATGTTTCACATGAGTAACCTGGTGACAGAAAGTAAATTCACACTACAGTCATTCATTCGTGTCATCTCTCTACAGGTCAAGAATGGTCCCATATTTGTGACTTTCCCACGACTACTTGCAAAATTGGATAAAGAAAGTTTTGTTTCATTTGTATAAAAGGTTTCCGAGTACCTTCACTGAAATATTGAGCAGAGGGAAATTTAGAGTTTGGGTTGAACTTCCATATACAAAAGAACAATTGCTACAAAATATTAGTGCCAGTGTCTGTTCTGTGTATTTTAACTGTTGTTTGTATGTTACCTGTGCTACTCCTGTAACTCAGTGAAGAAAGTGCAGAACGTGGTTTAACACCTTATCTAACACATACAAAGTATGAGTTGCTGAATGACATGTACAGATAGAGAGAAAAAGAAAATAAACTATTTTGTATGCCTATTTTTATTAAAAAACCTCTTAAAATTGTGTGTGATGACTAAGTCGTCAGCATTATCGAGTGCTTTTGTGACCTTAGTTATGTGGAAAGTGAGGAAAGAGCATTTGCTTGTTTTTAAAAGGTTCCTTTTCTTACCCAAATATTACACACTTGATGATACTCCCAAGACATGGGTTAGAATATTACCTTTTTCACTAAAGCAGTTTCTCTCTCTCTCTCTCTCTCTCTCAAAGTCCTATATCTACCTGCCAGAACTATTTGTGTTTCAAAGACCCTGCGTAAAATATACATGTTTATTATAAAAGGACATCAGGCTCTAATGATAAAATCTGACCACTTAAGTCATACTGGCTTTGTCAGGGATGGAGTTAACTTTCTTCACAGCAGCCCACACAGTGCTGTGTTTTGGAGCTGTGACTAAACCAGCCTTGTTAACACACCAGTGTTTTGGCTGTTGCTGACCAGTGTTTGTACAGTATCAAGGCTTTTTTTGTTTCCCACTCTGCCCCCACAGTGAACAGTCTTGTAGTGGGCAAGGGGTTGGGAAGGAATACAGCCAGAACAACTGACCCAGACTGACCAATGTCATATTCCATGTCATATGACATCATGCTCAGCAATAAAATCTCAAGGAAAAGAGGAAGAAGGGGAGATCTTGTTGATTATGGCATTTGTCTTCCCAGGCAACCATTATGCATGATGAGGCCTGTCCCCACGAACAGTGGCTGGACATCTGCCTGCTGGTGGGAAGCAGCGGTTAATTCTTCCTTTGCTTTGCTTGTGTGTGCAGCTTTTGCTTCACCCTTTAAACTGTCTTTACCTCAATCCATGAGGCTTCTCACTATTCCCCTTTTTCCCTGTGCCACAGGAGAGGGGAGTGAGCAATAGGCTGTGGGGGTTTAGCTGCTGGCTACAGTAAACCCACTACAAGGCAAATAACTTGAGAAAGTGTATTTAAACAAAACTCTTTTCATAAACTTACAAAGTTTTGTACTGCATTGCCCAGAGGTATCTGGATAGATACTCATGTACACTGATCCCAGAAAACTTCCATGAACAGAAAGTTGCGCTAACTTACAGGAGTCTGTGGGTTTATACAAAAATGCCTGTGGGTCCCATAGGGAGCTAGGAGCAGTCTGGAAGCACCAGACTGAGATATTCCGCCCACAAGCTCTTAAAGCTAGTATATATCCAGCTTCCACTCCTATGCTAGACACCAGGGGCTTCTGAAGGAAGCAGCTGTAGATGTGATGCAGCCCTTCACTGCTCTGAGCTTCAAAACCTTTTTTCCTGTCAGTATCCTTTCATAAAAACTGTGAAATGTATTCAATGTAAATAATTCACTTTGCGTGAGAGCAACACTACAGCTATGTGATAATGGGAGGAGCAAACTGGGTTAAAGCAGCATGCCTCAACAAGCAGTGGACAGTGGAAAAAACTGGGACACACACACAAAAATACCCAACACCAAACCAACAACAAACTCCAAAGTATTCACAAAATCTCATTTAATCTGAAAAGCTATTTTTCACTTGGCCATGGTTCCCAGCTCTGAGATTTGCTTCCTTGAACATTTGAATATTAGAAACTCACTGAAATGAATGCTCAAATTCCTGAATTTTAAGCTTAAACTTCCAAATATTTATCCAAACCTGGTTTTGAGTTATATATTCTCTCAAAAATTACAGTGTTTCATGCTGACCAGTTAAATCAGTCACTCAGGCAACTGGAATTAAATAGATATAATCAGTAGCTGAAAAACACAATGATTTTCAAATACCCAAACCAAACTTTTAACAGCTATATACAAAGAACTATTAGCTAAACCCACATGTACATGTGCCTACACAGAGATAGATGTGGACCCATGCAAGAAATGTAGAACTCTTGAACATGCAAAAAGGCTGCGTTTGTTGAATAGCTACATCAAATATCTGCACTATTGACAATTATTCATTGTCAGAGGCTGATGCAGTACAGCACATTTCTCTTTCATACTATAGAACTTAATGTCATGCATTTAACTTATCAGATGTTAAGGCCACATCCCGAGGTATTAATTAACTACCAACAGCTTGTACATTTCTATAACCCTTCAGAAATAAATATATAATTATTTCTCTCAAAACTTGGAAACTGTTCAAAAATAGTTAAATAAACAATCACTCAGCTGCCAGTTAAATTAAAGGACTACTATTCTTCTATTCAACAATGTATGAAAAAACTCTACTATAAAAACCAAAGCTATAATAAATTTAAAACATCTTGAATTTTGGGAGCATCTGGCTATCCCTTACCCTGCATGCATTAGGATATAGCAGAGCTGTTGCTTACTTTATCACATATGTCAATCACCAACTTAAATCAGATAATTTTGTCTTTTCCAAAGATATTTCAATGTAACTAAGTTTTACTGGTTCTTATCTTTTATTTTTTTGATTTCACTCATCAAATGCATTTCAGTTTTCCTGCCGTTATAGTGCAGCATCATCCACAGGAATGTAAATATTTTTGATTGAGCTGCAAATGCTGACAGGAAGTTGAATGACAACTGCATTAGTGAGTGACCCGGTGCAGAATTTACCAGAGTGAGCCCAGGGATACGTACGGGCATTGCCTCCAGCAGACTGCAGAATGTGGGGATCCCTCCTGCCTGGCTGCAGAACCGCAGTCAGGTGCATCCAGAGGTCTCTTTCCCAGGCCAAACAATGCAGCTGATGCCATGCAAACAATGCAGCTCCTTTGCACAGTTTATCAATGCCTTATCAATTAGTGACAGGAGATTTTTGTCTTAGTCAAGAGATAATGGAGATAATGCCGAGCAGGTTTGCATCTCTCCATGTTTTAGTTATAGCTTTCCCTGTCCCTTATGATTCTGTGGGCAGTAAAAGGTCCTTGATCTGGTCACTTTAGTGAAGCAAATGCCCTTAAATCTCACATAGGCCTACAGAAAGGTATACTAAATGTTTACAATGCCATATAGACAACCACTTAATGCTGGTGTTGCCAGCTGGAAAAAAGTACCTATCTTTATTGCTTTTGACTATGTCAGCTATACAACATGTCCATCCAGCTAATGAAAGAAAACAGGTAAGGGAACAGTAAACTAGAATATCTAGAAGGTTCTTATTTAATTTGATACTCAAGTATGCTAGATAAGAAGGAAAGCTGGAGATGTCAACAAGGCAAACTGATATCCAGAAGGATTTTTTGTGATCCAAACATGGAAGAACACGAATATTGCTCCCAAAAGGCCCAGATTCCTTCAGACTGTGCCATAGTTAATTCTACTGACATTCCTCTGTGTATAACAGCTCTCCTGTACAAATTCTGGACTCCAAGCAGCAAAGTATGAAATCTGTATAGTAGCACAGACACAAGAACATAGCAAATCCTGGTGGTTAAAGCGCAGACGAATGCAGAAGCACTTGATTAATCAGATACCAAAAACAGGCAACAAATATCAGATGATCTCCTTGAGTGGAGAGAAATCTCTGTGAGCTTGTGGTTGGTGAGTTAATGGCAATAAAAGTGGAGAACGATCAAAAGAGGAGAACTGGGTTTCCTGTACATGTCAAATGATCTTCTCCAAAGCTGTGCTGTCAATGCAGAGGAAGTGGCCAAAACTTAACAGGTTTAAAGGTATTCTACACAAGCACTTCTTTCAAAAGTCCAGGTGGTTTTTCTCTCACATGTTTTTCCCTTCTAAAGCCAATTCAAAGTCCAAAACAGGAAAGGTAATCAGAACTAATTTTAAATTAGACTTACTCTTCATTTGCATAGAGTACAGGTACATAAATTATGCTCCCAGACTGTGATCAATGCTACACTGAGTCTCATCATACACACTATACAAAGAATAAACAAAAAAAACATCAGCTACAGAGCACATGGTGTACTCATCTAGTATAGCATGGTCAGTCTATGGGTACAGAACAAGTGAGAGAATGAGGGAGCCTCAGGGTACTGGAATTACAACAACTGTCTTCGCATGACAGAAAAAAAGGTCTAAGAGTTCAGTACATGCATCTTGATGCTACCTGCTGCTATACTCACTAGGACAGACTCTGCGTTCAAACAAAATTTAATATGGTGTAATTACATTGCCTAAAGTGAAAATACAGCTACTATAAAGATCATAAGAGCATAATTAGTGCCTGTATTTGCAAAAGCGAAGTTCAGTAGATCTAATAATGAAGGACTGACTCTTCTGGAAAGGTCATGAGTGTTTGATGTATATTCAACACACATTGTACTTCGTCACTTAGTAGTAGAAATAGGCCGTTTTGTGCACGACTATTCACAATCTCATAAAAAGAGTGTATAAAATATAACTGTATGCTTTTGTTACACCTGCCAACATTTAAATTTATATCCTTTTAATGATTTTATATATTGTATCTTATTCAGACAGTATGGGTAACTTGATTTTAAAGGCAGTCATCAGTCAATAGTGATCATGAGTGACATGCAACATTTTTTAGCCTTCTGACTTACTCCTTAGTTGAACAGGCATGGCATTATTTTGCTATGATTACAAATTCAGAACATATTCATAACAAGCAGATGTTTTCCTCTTGGTTGTTTGGCAATTAAAGGATGTTGCTGCAGCTGTATTTTGCACCCGGACAGTAAAGTGACCAACACAATTCTGTCAAACCTTTGACTTACAAAAAATGTCCCTTTGTGCAAACAATCATTTTGAATCTAACATTAGATCTGTGTGTCAAAGATAATGAACTAATCTTTAATCACTGGTTAATGCAGCCAGATAGCATTTAATTTTCAACTACTATGTAAGCATATAAAGAGTACAGTTAGAAGGAAAACAGATAACATTCTCCACTGCTACTGATAATTGAAAAGAACTCGGTCATATGCTCAGTTTCAGACATGTAATTTTTTTTCTCTTCAGAAATTAAATAACTAAACAGGCTTGCATCCATTAAGTAAATATATATATATGCATATAACAAGTAACTTGTTAGCTGAAAGCTATTTCTTGGTATGTACCTTCAAAAAATAGAAAACAGCACAATGGCTCTTTATTTATAGTGAAAATACAACAGCAAACTGCTTGTGATGAATAAGCCTTAGAAAGTTAAGACATTAAATTAAGGTGAACTATTTGCAAAAAAGAATTTAAAAAACATCAACATTTCAAACTGGTATACAAGCCAGGTTCTATATACACCTAGGAAAGCCTTTAATCAAGAATTTGTATGAGCAAATCTGTCAGAAAGTACATGCACTACTTAGCAGAGTTATTCTATTTGGTAATAAGGAGAGGAAAAAAAAAAAAACACCACCACAGTTTGTGATGAGGATCACTACATATCAATCACAGGATTGTCTGCTGCATTGAACCACCTGACTGATGGATTGTAGGATATTCAGATGCTATGACAAGCTAGATTTCCACTGTATTAGCAAAACAATTTGAGGTCTAATAACAAAATTATGCCTCTACCCTCTCTCTCTCCTCTGAAAAGTAAAACATGTAGTCTTGTCTTTGTTTTATTCAAGGGATTGATAGTAAGAGAAGTACTCCCTATTATGTCAAAAGAGAAGGTCTGAATATATAATTTAAGATCTAATAAAGTTTCATGGAATTGAGTCCTTTGGAAAGTAGTTTATTTCATGCATATTTAATGTATATTGAAAATTTATATTGAAAATACAGGTTAATTCCTTTGACTCAGATTAAAAACATTAATGAAGGAAGAGCATTAAAGAATATAGGTGGTTGTTCTTTTATAAAACAGCATGAAGCAGAGTTAAAGAAGACAACAGCTGAACAGTCAGTACTGAGACAACTAAACACAGCCTGCCACATCCTGTCACTTTAAGACTATTCCTTTATTATGCGAGGAAAAAAAACCCCATCACTAACACTTTCTGTGTCCAATCACTGTGAACTCATTTGTTATTCATTGAAACATCCATCAAGGATCAAAATAGATTCATTTGCTATTCATGATGCTCCCATATGCACTTCTGCAGGTCTTGCACTGTATTTCAGGATTTAAATGACAGATTGTACAGTTGGAAGTAGCATTATATATTAACACTTTGAATGCTACCTTGTACCTTAGTCCAGAAACACACACAATTATATGTTTAACTCTGAACATAAGTTTAACTGAGTTGAATGGAATTAGACCTCCTTTTAATGGTAAGCACATAATTAAGCGTGGATATGGGGGGAGGGGAAACAACCCCAGAAAACCCAAACCAAACTAAATAAAACAAAAAAGTCCAACCTAAAGCAAACCAAAACAGAAGACATGCCTCCCTACCCCTGATAAATGGGGAAAGTGTTTGTACTGAATTGATTTGAAGATTCAGTAGTGAAAAGCCGGCAGTGTGCGCTGGCAGCCCAGAAAGCCAATCACATCCTGGGCTGTATCCAGAGAAAGGAGGCCAGCAGGTCGAGGGAGGGGATTCTCCCTCTCTACTGTGCTCTCATGAGACCTCACCTGGAATACTGCATCCAGCTGTGGAACCCTCATCATAAGAAGGATATTGACCGGTTCGAGTGAGTCCAGAGGAGGCCACGAAGATGATCAGAGGGCTGGAGCACCTTCTCTATGAAGAAGGCTGAGAGAAATGGTCTTGTTCAACCTGGAGAAGAGAAGGCTCCAGGAGGACGTTATAGCAGCCTTCCAGTACCTGAAGGGGCCTACAAGGAAGCTGGGGGGTCCTTTTTGCAAGGGGCTGCAGTGACAGGACAAGGGGTAACGGGTTTAAATTGAAAGTGAGTAGACTTAGATTAGATATGAGGAGAAAGTTCTTCACACAGAGGGTGTTGAGGCTGTTGTGGTTTAACTGGAAAAGGTTTCCCAGAGAAGCTGTGGATGCCCCGTCCCTGGAAGTGTTCAAGGCCAGGCTGGATGAGGCTTTGAGCAACCTGGTCTAGTGGAAGGTGTCCCTGCCCATGGCAGGGAGGTTGAAACTACATGATCTTTATGGTCCCTTCTAACCCAAACGATTCTATGATTCCATGCTTCATGATTCACTTTATGATTCGAGGCTTTAGAATCCACCTAGAAACCTAGTATAGAAAGCACAGTCAAGTCCACAGGCAGCAATGAGCTAGTCGTAAGTATGTAACACCCAGAAATGCTATTTTTTCTGCTAAATCAGTAATAGATTTTTTTTAAGATAAACACATTATTACAAGAATATTACATACTATGTTATACTTAGTGGGGAACATGGCACATTTTGGAGAACTTGTGGGAAATTTTTTTAAAAAGATGACATGAAACTCCTTTGAAAGCTGGAATCAGTTTTCTAGAGAAATGGAATCATAACCTGGGACTATCTTTGCACCACAATCAGTAATTTGTATAAAATAAAGGAAGTCTGAGGAAACACAGACAACAAAAAAAGTATATACCATAACCTGGGAGTGCTTTTTTGTGTGTTGTCCCTCTGATCCTTTCTAAACTGCAGCACAACCTTCTACAGGACAAAGAGATCAATCTCTTTTTTCTATGATGCCACAAAGACAGAGACACAGACAGAAACTTTCATCTTCTCCAGATAAAGTGGATATTAATGTGTCTTCTCAGTTTTCTAGGCCTGTATATGAACCATGTCTATTAAAGGTAGCAGCAATCACAACTCCAGACAAATCATTTCCCTCTCCTGTCTTACAAAGGCAGTATGAAGACTAAACAGACTGCTGTATGAGCATTCCAGCTATTATACATCACATTTTGAAATGTCTTAATTTTACCCCACATTTCAAGTTCAGCCCAAGGGCTTAGCACAGGATTGTGGATTACCTAAAAGACCAGGTAGATCAAGTTATATCCCATGGGACCTAAGCACCCATGGGTGTGCTCCTTTTCTTGAACACTGCAGAAACAAAATGTGAGCTGTCACTAATCAGAATGGCCAAATTCCTCACTCATTTGACACTGCAGTAAATCACTGTAAAAGTCAAAACCAACATAGAGCATCAACAGACTTTACAAAATTTGACACACTCCAGAAAGTCTGATGTCTGTGATATAATCTTAAAAAGAAATGTAAAAGCAATTTTTTTTAAGTAATTATTATGAGAAAATTGGTAGAAAGGTTAAATAATAAGCACCTTATAACACTTTTATTCATTATTTAAAAATCAAACCCTTAGTGTCCCTTTTATGTAAGAATTCTTATACAAAATAATGTTAAATGCTTAAACATTAGTTATTAATATTTAAAAATATTCTACATATGGTGTGTCACAGACTTTTTTTCAGTAGTTTGCTGATGATGTGTATGTGAATCTTTAATATACTTTGAAAAATGCCAAGTTTTCAGTGACTTAATTTAACAGTTTTAAAAGACACGAACTTAAAGTTTTTATATATATATACCTACACAGACACTGAATTTTTAAATTCTTTGAATTTGAATAAAATGAGATACTAAATCTCTGTGTAAAATATTTATTTATATTAGAAACAGACAAAAGTTATGCTCATGCATAACTCAGAACAAAGAAAGCATATTTTTCAAAGAAAAAGGACTTCTTATTTCTTGACTTTTTTCTCATGTTTTATAGATAATTATTATTCATAAAACAGAAAGGACAAACAAAATAAACCAAACATTAAATCTTTGTCCTAGGGTTTTTTGACTTGTTTATGCTTCACCATAGCCTGTTTTAAACACCTTGTCTATGAATAATTTCTATGCTATATAAATCTAAAAGAAAAGTTAAAATAAGTTTTATTTTACAAATTGAGTGAAGAACTTGGTGTAGTAGAGAAAATACAACTTACCCTTTAGATAAATGAAAAATAATTCATAGTATCAACCTTTATTCTAAACAATTCTCTTTGAAACCATTGTCAAGACCTACTGAGCTGCCAGTCTGTTCCTAGGAGATATTAGTAATTTAAATTTAAAACCAAACAGTCTTATGCAAAATAAGAACTGTTTTTTTCCTCATGAATACTTTAAGTCTTGAATTCAGGAAACAACCTTTATTATGCTAACACACAGCACTCCACACACTAGGTGTGCACTGGTTGCCTGACTCACCCATTCTGCTGCTTCTCCATCTTGTATGCACCCTGAAATCTATTTGTGCCTCATCTTTGCCCATCCTGTAAAAACATCCTACCATTAACTGATTTGTTAATTTAAAAGAACAGAAATGACTTTGTATACAACTGAAAGAACTGAAAATTAGTTTACATCAACTGTATAAATAAATACCTCTGATCTTTGAATTGGTGCCAGTCATGCAATTGGCTTGCCTTTTTTCCTACAGAACAGTATTCATTTAATAAAATCATTAGGAAGCTTTTGTGATCGTTTAGTTCCTTAAGCTTTTTGACCAAGTTTGTCTTGAAGGTTCAGTCCACTGGGATTTTGACACTTTAATTGAAATATTTTGGTTCGCTCTCAAACAGGACATTGAATAGATAGTGAAAAGAAATGTTCATTTATAAAAAATGAGTAAATATGGTGTTATAAGATCCTAGCAACAAAGATGCTTTGTCAAATGAAAAATATAATGTGTCTATTTAAATACAATTATACTGAAGCATAAAAAAGTTGTCTTAAGAGATACAAATTTGTATTCCCATAGAATTTTTCATTGAAATAATTATTTTACTAGCTAACTAGCATCTCCAACACTGCAGAACCATTTTAAATGTTTACAGTTGCTGGTATCTACTTATTTACCTAACCAAGGAAATTCTACACTTTGTAACATCTAACAGAAATCAAAAAAACATTAGTAGCCCAGCAAGTAACAGATGTCTTAATACCTGATCTAGTCTGATAACTCTGAAACAAATAGGGAATATAAGTGAGACAACTTGATAATAAAGCTTTAAGATGCAGTGCCTGTAGGTATCCAAGGCTGAGCTTCAGCAGAGGCTCCTGTGCATCCAACACTGCCACAGCAAGATGCTTGAATTGGATGAAAGAAATATATGGAAAATAAAGCTCTTATTTCTTTGACTCCTCAGTTAACACTGCTGCACTGTAAGAAATTATAATAATCATTTCAGATAATTATCAGATAGAGATGTTTTTACTCTTATTCTTATTCCAGGTACAAAGTAAGGGAAATCATAGTTATGGATGACAGTTTATACAGTGGGATTCCACAGCATGTACTCACAAGTGATATCAATTTTCACCATAAAGATTAAGCACTTGAGCATAAAATAAGAATTAAATAGTAGTGGTCTGGAATGTATGCACTAGAATGTGGGCTTTGAACTGAGCAGATTTCCCTGCCCTTGGGCAGGGCAAAGAAGCTATAGCTTCCCTTAAGAAAAGATCAAATAAAATTTAAATTTGTATAAAAGACTGTTCGAATAACTTTTGCAAACTTCTGAAGACGAGGAGAAAGATGTAAAGTTGATGCCAGAAGATTACTGGGATATGGCAAGACCAAATGAGGGACAGTAGCTCCTTTCTAAAAACTGGCAGCACGGAGACAAAATACAATGTCTACTTTAACTGCTGGTGTATCATCTGCCTTTTTATCCAGTCCAGTTTTTTTCAAAACTGAAAAGTATAAGCTTTTCCAGTACTTCCCTTTTTCATACTTACTCTGTTTTCCTCCACTTCTATTTTTGGAAATCATTATGATATGTAAAATTGAGAACATAAGCACAGTACAGGGGTACATTTTATTTTCTGTATCACAGAATTTAAATTTTACTTGGTTCAAGAATAGAGCATAATGGAAAAAATATATGGAAGTAGAGGAAAAAATATGACTTTTCTAAAAGAGCTATCCCTTTGGCAAACCATCAGTAAGCCTCTATGCCTTCTTCCTCTCCTGCTCCATTTGCACAATAAATTACCTAAAAAATACATATTATGAAACTCAAGACTGACCAAAATGCTACCTCCGCATGTTGAAGAATCCAGTTTCATTGGGAAACTATCCCAATGCTGCCACTGAAGTAGCACATAGGTATTCCACACGTATCAATGTCAACACATCAGTGAAGAACGTGTCTGTCACACAAAGACTTTCAAGAAACCTTCATGGTCTACTTATATTTTCTACAATGTTTCTCAACTTCTGCCCATCCTATGCTGCCTGTAAAGATGGACAAAGGAAATAGAAAAATAATGATACAGAAGCAAGAAGCAGAAAAAGTGACAAACACAGGGCCAGTAATGAGGAGCACAGTGGTATGAGCTGGAGGAATGAAAGTCTGCCCAGTGAGAGACAAAAAGAATAAAGGAATGAAAGAGTCAATAAAGTCACTGAGAGGAGTCTCACAAGCATCTCTGGAAGCTTCATTTCTATGTTCAGTAGCTCCTTGAATAGCAGGAGTAAAGCTCCAACAAAATACACAACCAACACAACTGACTTCCCATCCCTTTGACTATCTGGACACATTCAACCTCTGTTCTGTGACTTCAAATAAACTTTGGCACTGACTTCAAAGCTGTGTTTGACATTCTCAATTGTTTCTCCTTTCAACCAACAGCATTGCACTCTGCTCCTTTGATGAAAAACCCATGTGATGAAGGACTTGGTCAGGTTCAAAATACCATTGCAGCATACATGATGCATTCCAGCTACACCATTGCCTGGAATTACTTTCTCCATGCTGTGTAGTATTCTTAAATCCTAATAACTGAACAGTCCCTCAAGGACCCTGTAAGGCAGAGGTAACCCATTGCATAGTGACACAAAGCCTGATATGACCAGTGTATGGTGAACAACAACCAGTTATTCTGAAAGCATAATACTGCCCCCTAGTGAAAGGAGCAGTACCTGCCCAATCAGACAACAGACATAAAATTGTTAACAATGAAGCTTCAAAATTGGAAATTTTTTGCAGTTTATAACTTAAAGGATACCGTAGACTTCCATGAACCTCTGCTGCTGTACAGAGCAAGAATGTAACGATGAAAGCATTTTCAAAAGCACCATAAGTAATTTAAGATTCTATACTCTTGCAGAACTGGCTTGTGTATTTCTGAAAGTGTCAATCTTTATGCATAGAAAAGTATTTCATAAATTGAATTGTTATTGTCTAATGCTGTTCCTAGGTATTTACAGCACTTAAATATTTCAGTTAATATCTCTTTCTACATTCTGCCTAAAGCTTCCTAAAAAGATGTTCTTTGGTCTACACACACTACTGAAACTGAGAGCAAGACCACCATCGTGAGATCACGAAGTTAAGACAAACCTCCCAGGCTTGTAAGCAGAGTCCCTTGCTACGGAACACACTGTGTCATATAAATACTTTTAATCATCTAAGAAATCTCCACCTTAAACACACAAACAAATAAATAAATAAGAGGAAAAATGCCATGACTTCCCTCCTAATCGTTGTATTTGGTGGAAGGTTATTCCGGAATTTCTTTGCTCAAACAACTAGGAATCTTCCAGTCTCTGAATAATGTTTATTCAGGGTAAACTGATACCCACTTACTTGGTGTCATCATGGCTCTTTGGATAAATTGTTCTCTGCAGTAATTACGCCTGACATATTTGTGAACTTCACTCACATCTCTTCTTAGTCTTTAGTCTGTTAGAGTAAACAAGGCAAGCATTTTCAGTCTAAGGTCATTTGCTGGCTCACCATTCTTCTGACAATAATATTCTGTGCTTGCAGCTGCTCCAGCTTTCCTTCATCTTTCCTCTTCTCTTTCTTTTTGAATATAATGTGTCAGAATTTGTTTCATCAAGCTCTTAACAACACCAATTGTTCTGATTTTTTTTTTTAATGTGGAATTGTTATTCTAATACATCAAAGGCATTGCATTTTGCCCTTTCTGCAGATGCATCACAATAGCAGTTTATATCTGCACCAGCATACTACGACCTTCTCTTAGCCACTCATTTCCAGATTAAGAAGTCAGAACAGGGGGGTGGGGGGGAAAGCAAAAATAAGGCAAAAAAAAGCCTTAATGAGAACAGGAATAAGAGGAATGAAAAAAAAAAACAAAAAAACTAATGACACACATCCAGAATCTAATAGCAAAACATTATTTCTGTAATATATCAGTCTGCCTTTTTGTCCTCCAACTTAATTTTATCAGCAGATTATGCTGAAAATGTTTCCTTACTATTAATGTGAGGGTCATTAATGAAAACATTTCAGAAAATTACTCCCAGTGGTAACCCTTGAGAAACACTAATGATTTCCCTTTGCTTGATATTTTGTATTCAGCGTGAATAGTTGCATTAGCCAATTCTCTATCCTCCTTCTTAATAACCTCCATTGCTTCCTATAAGTTCTAATTTAAGACACGATCATGTAAAATATTCTACTGAGGGCTAAATAAAGGAGGTCTACCTTATTTTCACCTGGGGAAAAACCCTACTCTATGCTATGTGATCTTTACCTCCAAAACTTGACTTTTTCCTCTTCTGTTCAGTCTCATGGTTGCAGCAGTGGCACACAAGCTACACAGAAGAAAAAACAACTCAGCTGAAAAAGCAGAAGGGGCACAATCCAAACCTGCAGTGGAAGGAAAGAGCCAGAACTAAGGATAGAAGAAGAATAAATGACAGTGTTAACTCATCTGTTAACGTTCCTTCGACTAGGAGGGACACGTGCCTGCCATCCTTTCTGCTGTGATCAGAACATCATCAAGAGAAAAAGACTGGGGCTGGTGAAGAAGTGGTTGTCACCACTATTACAAATGTAAAAAACCACAGTGAAGCCAGGATATGTACTTGGAGCTCTCTGCTTTCCCACTGCACAGTGGTAGGTAAATCCAATGCCCATGGGTTGAGTTAGCTTTAGGAAGGAAAGTTAGGGACATTTTCAATAAGGGAATTATAGGGTGCTCCAGTAGATTCTTCAGTCCCAGAATTCAGGGGAATTAGCATTGAGGGTTATATCTTGCAGAATTCATGCCCCAAACCTGGGAATTGACCATGAAAATGTTTGTGTATATACGGGTTTACACACATCCATCCGTCCATCTATCTATCCAGCCAGCCAGCCAGCCAACAGGACTGCTGGGCAAGCCGTAGTGTATACTTACCTCATGGTATAGAAACAACTAATCAAGGGCAGAGGTCTATCTTTGGGATCTAGCAGTCCCAAAACTGGTCTGACAAGTGTCACTTCCTTTCTTTCATTATGTTTATTTAGCCTAAATTTTTAAGGAAATGCTGCATATGTGCAGACATTGCAGGCACATGCCTATCAGGCAAAAAATAAGTCGCACATTTAACTTCTGAAATAGATGACCAAATTGTTTAGAATTACTACAAGATTTGACAGAGGCTAACATGCATGTGTGACACACAGTGACTGAGGCTGCCACATAATGAACAAAAAGCCAGAGCAGAACACAGGTTTAATCTTTAGTAAAATTAGAAAATCTAGGCAGTAATGTGGATTTTCAATGGCCCAACAGAAATGAAACTTAACCTTGTTTTGACTTTATTTCTCTTTTTAAGTTACCAAATTGGGCTGAAGTGTCCACAGCACAAAGCTATTAATTTTCCTTACAGACCTATCTACTTTAAAAGAAATAATTTTATCCAAGCAATTATATTAAAGTACTATTAACATTATAGTCATCCACTCCAGAATCAAGAACACTCAGAATTTTGAGTAGTACTGAGTGAAGTCTACTGAAAGAGAAGAATGTGTGTCTATACACACACACATATACATATTGAATTTCTCTCTTGCACATACTTCTATAATTAAACATCGATAAATATAAGATTTTTCAGCTATTAGTACATTTATGTTTCTTAGCATAAAGGTTGGATTGGGTACCTTAAACATTCTTTAGACATAAAGACATTAATTCTATATTTCCTATATATAAAAAAAACCCTCAAAACCCCAATCACTGATCAAAGTGAGCTATCTAAATAAAGTTGCATGAATTGAACAATGCAGTGGACCCTCCTGTATACCACAGCTATCCAAGACAAATGGTAATAACTTGTAGTACAGTTGTAATGCTTATTTTCCCTAGCATACATTTTGGTACAGTGCTATTTCCTGAATTCCATTAAACCCTGAGGTATTTCAATTTTCTTAAAGAAATATTCTTACTTTTAAAATAGAATTTGTATTTCCTAAGTAATATACAGGTTGGCTTTCAAATTTCCATTACAGAGCTTTAATTAATTCAAGTGTAAGCTATGAAAGCTATTTATGATGTAATTTGATTATCAAACTGTGGAGGAAAAAAGTAGATTAATTTTCTCCTATTCAAGATTTAACAGAAGAAACAGAGGTAAACATCAGATGAAAGCTTCTATTCTTTACAGGTTTTTCTTCTGGCTGTCCCTGGCATATAAATGGAATTTTGGCCACAAAAAAAATGTAATAGGTTTAACATCAAACTCAAAACCAAACAAAATATTCAAAATTAGAGTCACTAAACTGAACTTGGACTTTGATGAATAACTTAGAAAAAATAATCAAGAAAATATAGCTTCTATTTTATATCAAATCATTCTGAATAAATGATAGACAATCTTCAAAGGTAGCGCAGTTTTGGTAAGGCTTTTTCTGAATTATCCTAAGCTTCTTTGATTTATCTGAACTTTTGGAAGTCCAATGTCTTTTAGTCCTTTGACTATTCCTATTTGGCACACTTTGTTGTAGAAGGCACAAGTTATGGGTCTGCAGAACTGTGTCAGTCCTCCCTGTTGACTGGCAATCAGGAGAAATAGTAGTCTTGTTTCTTGACTTGGCAGCTCTAACAGGAATCTCAGTTCTCAACATGTTCTAATTTCCCTTTCTGGAGAAAAAAAGACATCTCAATGTACTGCAAGCAAAACTAAGTAGCTTCAGTCCTATGTTTGCTATCTGTCTTTCATGTTGTAGATAATTAGTAGGAGGAACAGGCCACTCACAATAAATATTTATCAAAAAAGTGAAAAAAAATTTAAAGCCATCAGTCCTGAGAAAACAGCTGAAGAAGTGTCTAAGTGTTTGCTTACCACAGTTGGATCATTATCACTGGGGAAGTCAGAAACCGAAAGTCTGTCAAAAGGGGACAACAGTTACTGAATGTCATGCTCAGTATATAAGACAGAGGTGGACCGGGGGGAGTCATATCTTGTTTGTTTAGCTTGTTTGCTTGTTAGTTTGCTCATCTGTTCATGCCTTAGTGATTTGTTGGGTTGTTTGACTTTCTTGGTTGTGCTCTCACTCTTGTGACTCGCTCGGACTCTTGTGCAATTCCTGTCAGGCTCTGGCTCTCGCTACTTGGGACCTGGCTGTTTACCAGTCAGCAGGTGGTGAGCAATGGTATATTTTTTTTTTTTATTATTTTCTATTATTTCTATGCCTTTCTAGAGATGGAGGTGAGTCTGTATGGCCTGCAGTTTCCCGGGTATTCCTTCCTGACCTTTTTGAAGACTGGCATGATACTAGCTTTCCTCCAGTCCTCAGACACCTCTCCTGTTCTCCCTGACCTTTCAAAGATGATGGAGAGCATCTTTGCAATAACATCTCCCAGCTCCCTCAGCACACGTGGGTGCATCCCACCAGGACCCATGGATTTTTGGGTGTAAATTTTGCCTAAATGATCTCTAACTCAATCGTCATCGACCAATTGACGATTGATCTCAACGACGATTGATCTCAACTCAATCGTCATCGAGGAGTGTTGTCCTTTCTCCAGGTTTTCTCCCTTACTTCCATAGTCTGGAATTTCTGAGGGCTGGCCCTAGCAGTAAAGACATCAGCAAAGCAAGCATTCAGCAACTGTGCCTTTGCTGCATTCTGTCACCAGGGCACCTACCTTGTTCAGCAGCAGGCCTACATTTTCTAGTCTTCCTTTTGCTACTGATGTACTTGAAGTAGCCCTTCTTATTGTCCTTGATATCCCTTGCCAGTGTTAATTCCAAGTGGGCCTTAGCCTTTCTTATGGCATCCTTGCATACTCTGAATACATTCCTATATTCCTGCCTTTACCTAAACTGCAATTTTGACAGGTAACAACACTTGAATGGAACTTATCTTCAAGACAGTTGGCAGATAACACCTTAGATCAGAACAGTCACTAATTAATTTCCTGAAGATCATGTCTACTACATCTTCACAATAAAAGAGGAAAAAAATCCCTTCAGCCATGGCAAGCAAAAATTTCTAAAACAAACATTTAACAAAAGATCTCATGATCCTCTGCTAAATTTGTAAGACTAAAAGCTTAAATTAAAGGACAGCAAAGTCTCAGAGGATATCCACAGGAACTTCTCATGGAGCCAGCAAGGCTATTAGCAGAAAATAATATCATATTAAGTCAATGAACACATACAAATTAAATACTACTTAAAGATAAATAGATCTCAATTTTTCATCTCTGACCTATTTAAGAATCATTACTCTGTTTTCTTATATATATTTTATACATAGAGAAAGGTAATGGAAAAAGAGTTCATTCTTTGCTGTTCACTTAAGGAAAAACAAAGTAAGAGAAACTGTCGTGTAATGATCTCATAGAACCGTAATTAGCTGCCTGTTGATTCAGTAAGATCATGTAACCTTTATCAATAAACACAGACACTGGATTAAAAATTTCAGAATCTGGTGGAATATATACTTTCTGTCAAGAGTTATAACCTCTGAGCAACAACTGGCAAACCAATAATCATTTTCACCAGCACTGAAAATAAATTCATCCAAGGATGGTAACTGGTCAACCATGAAATTGTGCACTTAAGCAGACTTCACACTGACAAGAGAAATGCCAGATAAAATTTATATAGGCCTGCTAGTATCACATCTGCTGAGTTTTATTCTCCAGAATCTTCTTACCCAAAATCCATTTGTAATGAAAGCAGCAGTCTAACCATTTGCTGTATCAATGTCAGTTTTCAGAGTCATATTGATTAAATTCTTGTTCCCTGAAGTTGAAACAGCAGAAATTACTCCCTTCATTTCAAACTTTAAAAGAAAGGTGGCAGCTTACATTATGTGTGAATATCAGGAACAAAACAACTACCTCAGGAACTACCGTACCTTGTCAGTATTTCTGAGATTTGTGAAAATAAAAATACAAAAAACACAAACAAAAAACCAAACAAACCATGAAACAGAATATACTATAAACCAACATGATATCCAACGACAGACCATGAGAAAATTTATTTTAAAAACCTAAAAAATATATTCATATGTACTACATATATATATTTATGTAATTAGTAAATATTACTTAGATGATAGGAATGTATATTTTGTTTTGAGAAAAAGGTTTTGCCTTTTAAAGAAATGCTGATTGATATAATTGGATTTATTTTGTAAGTTTGTAATGACTATTTTAACATTTACTTGGAAAGCAAGAAGCCTTCAGATGACTATTGGAAAAAATACTGAAGTTGTATCATCTACTTCATTAATCTGAAATAACACCAAGAAAATTCTCAATGCTCTGAAAATCACCATTTCTTCAATCCATTTATACTCATAGATTTACACAAGAGATGAAATGCTACATCCTAATTTACATACAAGCTTAAGACAAAATTTTGTGATACAAATATAATGCAGATGATGTGAGAGCATGTTGAGATAAAAAAGCCACAAACAAATCTATTACAGGAAACAAATACGTACGAAACAGTGTTTTCTCCCTTCATTCTACCCACCCCAAAACCCAATGCTTGTAAAAATAGCTAGTTTCACCTACATGTAATTATAATTTTCCTAAAGAACAATCTTTTCCCACCTAAATTCAGTAGTCACAAATCTAACTACCTGTATTGCATGCACACAATTCACATTCTGCAAAATTAACACTGAAGACAACACGGATTTATGTACTTCTAAATCTTCAACTTGTAGCATCTCATCTGGGTGACTGCTGTGAAAACAGAGGCTCATGCAAGCCCAAAAGACTATGCACAGACAGCAATCCACCCTTTCCCTCAGTCACTTACCAGTATACATGTACATAGTCATGCGCACATGCACAGAGTTCATTAACTGCCAGAGCAAGGTTGCCAGAAAAAAGAAAACACTGTTCTGAAAACTTGACCCACTGGACCAGATGAAGTACAAATGACCAACAAGTTCTATTAATTTAAAATAATTTTATGCTGCTTTATGTTACTAGGGACTCAATCGATTTTAACATTATGTTTTATAAAGCAAATTTGGTAGGAAGTTTCCAGCTCCAACAAACACAGCATAGTGTCTTTCAGAGTGAAAATCTTCCTAGACAGTTGCCACTTACGTACATAAAGATGCAAGCTAAAATCTAAGCTTTAGACAAAATAAAAAAAAAAAAAAGGAAGTCATGAAAGTAGGAAGTAAATCCTTAGGTTTTCATCACATTCAAAAGCAGATTAGATCACAGTCCAGGATTAAACATTCCTCCTAGAAAAACTTGATATACTTCTGCATGCTGGGCAGGTAGAAAAGCAAACAAATTTGCCCTTGGTGCTCTTCCCAGTCCAGTAAACCACTCTTTTTATTTAGCTTTTTAATTTTGTAAAAAGAAAACATTATAATGTACTTCAACGTTTTCAGTCTTTCACGTGACTAGGAAAGTCCAACCTGCTGGTTGAAATACCATTAAGCCCACAGATATACAGGCTGTACTTTTCCTGTATTCCCTTGCTGTTGACTACAGGTAGCTATCTCATTAGAGTGTGACAGCTTGGTTCCCTGATCCAACAGCTGTTAAATCTAGTTCATTTCTCGAGCAGATTTTCCTATGCTGCCAGGTGAATTAAGTGTGGGGAGTAATGTGAAGCCTTCCATCTCTAGTTCCCAAATGATTTGCAGGGAAGACAGGATTAAGTCTCACATGGACTGCATGGTAGCCCATTTCGTGACTGTTTTGAGCATCCCCTGCAGCACTCTTGTCCCCTGAAATAGCTAAAGGCAGGGGGAGTCACTATGACCTCACTTCAAGGATGCAACTAAGCAACAGTATCTGCTGGTCTTAAAAATGTCTTTTTGTGTACAAATTTTCATAGTAATTTCAATAAAACCATTAACCATATGCTACCACCAGCAGAAAATGATACAAATTCTTAAACTGGCTGCTAGCTTATTTTTAGTAATGTAGAGAGAAGTTAGCTGGCACAGCAAGAGCTAGATGGCAAATAGAAAGTTATTTTCAAGAAAGGATGTTATTACAGTTGCATTACCCTCTGCAGCTGATCACAATGCTGATTTTTTTTTTTTTTATGGACTCACTCAAACATCTGTAACAGCAAAAGCAAATTTCAATGACATTTTATACCAGTCTAAGATAAGAGGAAGAAAATACTAATAACCTATCTATATCAGGCCTGCCATTTATACTGTTATTTTTAAGAGTTTCCATTTACACATTCTTGTAAATGGGACAGTGCAGCCAGCACAGTGATACTGATGTAAATTAGGTGGCTGTCCAGGCAGTAAGTAGCCATTATCATTTCTATTATTACTTACTAATAGAATTCACGGTCTAAAAATGCAGACTATCTTCAATTCTAATTCTTTCACTTCTCAAGAACCTTCAATAGAGGGTGTATTCCTCATTGTTCTTGACACTGTCTAGTTCAGTACATTTCTGGCTGTCAGAATAACTCTTTAATTTCCTTAGGTATCAAAATGAGCTGACAATTCCCATGGGATCAATACTTCACACCACAGTTTCCTTCTGGTTAACATGTGTTCACACCATCAAAATGTTACTAAGATTTTTTTGAGGGTACTTGTAAAAAAAACCCAACAAATACCAAATAGCTGCACAGCCCAAGGCACCCATAATTTTTAATAAAATATTAGAACTACTGATGTTTGCAAAATGTATATTAAGCCACATTTTTGTGTTTTGATAGCTTTGAAGAGTCCCTTTTTTCTCTCTTTCATAATAATATTTTCATCCAGAAGAAAAAGACAAATATCCCCAAGTTCAAGATATTTGACAAGTTATTTAGTTCAAATAATGATTTTTTTTTCATTTATAACATTAATATTTAAAACAAAACTAGATTAATAAATACACACACAAAAATAAAAGGAAGATAAGGTAATTGACATTAAATATTCTTTTACGTTTGGATTTTATAAATCTGATGTACACAACTATTTACTTTTGTGAAAAACATACCTATGACCATGCTATCACAGCTCCACAACAGAATTTCTGATATGTCATTGTATGTTACATTTGTTATCAGAACGTAATACCTTCAAAGTAGTTGGTTTCCTGTAACATCAAAACTTTATTTACTTTATAGCAAATTGTGCTTACAACCATTACTATTTAGATACCACTGACATTCTTAATTTTCTGTGTTCCTTGAGAGGTTTAGTGTCCAAAGTTTTCAAAGGTCATAATTTTGTTTTTAATTGGAGCTCTGCTC
>NW_010235241.1:0-1931 GCF_000690775.1 Eurypyga helias
CCGAGGGCTGGAGCCCGACAGGCAGAGTCCAAGAGCTACCGCAGCAAATTCTGAGTGAACCCTATCAGAAACAGCACAATTGGGAAAGGTAACAGACCTACCAAGTCACAAAAAATCCAGCAAAGGAGTTAGCAAAACCACTAACAAAGGAGTTAGAGTGTTAGCAAGTGAAAGGAAGTAAAAGAGCAATGGCTCCCAGACCCCCACCCCACTTATGTACCAAGCATGACATACTATGGAATGAAACACTCCCTTGGTCATTTGGCATCAGCTGTCTGAACCGTGTGTCCCCCGCACTGCCTGTAGTGAGACCGCGAGAGCTGGGAACGCAGCTGCAGGATCAGAAGTGGAGAAAGACCTTGAATTTGGTGCAGACATTCCCCAGCGCCAGCTAAGAAGACACCTTATCAATACTTTTCTCTGGATAAATCCAGGAACACAACTTCATACCAGCCACTGTAAAGAGAGTTAACTCTTTCCTGACTGAACCCAGAAGAGGTGAAGATAAGCCCAGCTTCTTCACTATTAGTTCATTAAGAAAGGCACAGAGCTCCAAGTCTCTTATGCATAAAGCAGTGAAAGTGAGATCAATTTCCTAGGAGACTTTGTCAGTGGAAATGGAACAAGTCTGGATTTTATGTTGTGTAGAGCTGGCTGACTGTCAAATTAATACCTGCAGAAAATACTGACATTTTAACGCAAATTCTTCCTCAGGTAGAAAGAAAGAGCTTGTTGTGTCCAATAGCCATTTCCCAACCTCATGACTCAGAAACTGGTTTGAATACTGTAAAGTATTTCAAGCTCAATACATTCAAAATTAATATACTTTATTTCTGTATCATGTTGAAAAAACTATGCTCCTACAATATCCTTCAAATACAACAAAGCAGCATTTCTTGACAGAAAAGTGTTTTATTAAAAACGTAAAATATCTGGAATGTCATGTGCAACCATTCACTTGTTTAAGAACACTTGTTCACAATAAGGCTGACAAGGCCTCTGTTGAACTTACCAAATGGTTTGTTGGACTAGAACAAGTTCTCTTTTCATATTTGAATAATACTTTCCTTGCTACCCCTACATTTGCTAAATAGAGGTAAGCCATAATCTTTTTCAGGGGTATTTTAGAAAAATAGGTCTATAGCTATCATACTAGAGATGAGGCAGTTATACTATGTATTATATGGTAATGTATTCATTCACACAAATGTCTGCATAGTGCTCTGTGGGACCACCCATATACGTTAAGTTATGGCAGGACTGGACTTGCTATTATTCCCAAATAAATGAAATAAGGTGTAAATTCCTTTTCTTTCTTAAAAAAAAAAAAAAAAAATCCAGGTTCTATAATTGCCTCTGACTTCAATCAAAACAAAACCAACAAACCTCCCCCATACTATTTTCTCTTCCACTGCATTTTCCTATAATAGTTTAGTTGTGACAAAGAGAACAATATACCCTTTGCCTCATCTCAAAATGCATGTTACTCAAGAAACATAGAGCAGAAAAAAACTATTGCTCCTTCCTGTTATTTCCAGATATCATAATTTGATTTTTTTCATACATCTAAAAAAATCTTTGTACTTACAACAAAGTTAGATCAACTTGCTGATGAAGTGATGACCAAATTCAGTCACAGAAGTTAGATACTGAGATGGATGTTTTTCCAGAGCCAATGTTGAAACAAGAAGCTGATGCTTGATGTTATTTGACTTTCAAATCCACCCTCTTAACAGCATAATCAATGGCAGATGGTGTTGCCAGACTACTAGCACGCTATCATAAATATTAAAATCGATTCTTTCCAGGGGTAGAATCAAATAAGAGAAATGAGAATTCCTTTTCCTGTATTATTTGTTAATTAATATTTTATTTTAAACAAAAAGTCTATGCAAAATATAAAAAGCATCAGAGATTCTCCTTGTGCTTCC
>NW_010235241.1:1979-22882 GCF_000690775.1 Eurypyga helias
GATACATCTGGAATATCAGAGAAAATCAATATCTGGCTATGATGGTTTCAGGTATGAAAGTGTTAATTTTCTCCACAGTGCCAAGGGAGTGTTTCATTCCATGATAGGTCAGGCTCAGGCACGTGCTCAGTTCTGAGGTGGAAGTGGGCGGGAGGGGAGGTTGTTAGGACTTTGGCCTAGCTTCACAGCTGGGTCATTAGCTCATATGTTAGCCCTTGGTGACTGTTAGAGGTGGGGCAGGTTCCTTTGTTAGTGGTGTGGGGGTCTGTTGGCTTTTGCCCTGGTTGTCTCCAGGTTCTCGCTCTGTGGGTTCTCTGGGACCTGGATTTGTGTCAGTTGGTGAGTGGTGATCAATTGTATCATATGTTCTATTTTCTCTTACTTGAGTTACTTAGTAGTAGTACTATTGTTAATATTAGTTTGACTGTAATTTTCATTTATATTCAATTATTAAATAGTTCTTATCTCAACTTTTATGAGATTCCTTGTCTTTTCCTCCAACTTTCCTCCTGCACTGAGGGAGGGGAGGAGGAGGTGAGCAAGTAACTGTGTAGTACTTAAGCGCTAAGTAAGGTTAAACCACAACACTGGCCAACACTTTCATGGCTTGATTTTCTTTAAAATTCAGATATCACTTTATGGACAAGAGAAGTTTCTTGGAGACAGCCCATTTCTTCATGAAGATATATAACCATTGCAAACAAACCTCCCTCATTATTATGAAACAAGAAAATTTTGCTTGATCTTTTGTTTGCAATGAACCATATTTGCAGATATTTGATATGCAACTATGTATTTATACTCTATTGACAAGAAGAGAAAGCAATCTTAAGGGAGAAAAATGACATCCAGCTGCATTTGCATGCAGCCTGTTGAAGTTCCTACCAGTGCATTTTAGTTTTGTAAAAAAAACGTAGGTCGTGTTGCTAACACCGATACCTTTATCAAAACTTTAGCAATATTCACCTGCTTTCTTCTTATGGCCTCTGATGGTATTTGCAGACACATTATAACATAACTCACCTTTCTTTTCTTTAAAATAAGATCAAATTGAAGAGGTATGAGTTTCCACTCTTCACAACATAGAAAAAAAGCTTGAAAACATTATACAAATGTAATATGAATGGTCTAAGAATTTTTTTTAAATCTCGGGTTTACACTGACAAATCAACATTTCTTTTTCTTCTTTTGGATATTCCTCAGATTTTTTTTTTAACTCTAGAAGTTTCTACTTACTTCTATGCAGTTTAAAAAAAAAAAAAGGGTTCACAATATTACTGAGATTGAATAGGATGTGTTTCCTTAACAGTGAAGTACAATCATTTAATCCACTAGGGATGGAAGATATTGCGAAAGCTCACTTAAATTCCTGACATTTTTTTTTATTTCATTCAAAAACAAGCACATATCTTTCAAAAAGATATTCTTAGAAGAATAATAGCCAGTGTAGATTGGAGAAAACCAAATGATGGACTCTGAATGATGGAGGCCAAATTTATGTTATTTACTATGTTTTAGATGTTTAAGTGAGTTCAGGTTTCTGTAATCTGAAAAGCAATTGTCAAAGGTGAAAAAGGCAAATATATTTGTCTCCTAGTTAATCAAATATAAATTCTATTTATATTATATAGCCTTAAACAATTTCTATACACACATCCACTTTATGAATCAGCTTGGTTTAATAATCTAGTAATTAGAGGTCAAACTGAGTGACTTTTCAACTCCTGCTATTAGTATTATTTGCTTATTTTTAGCAATGTTGTTCATTATCTTCTTCTGAATATCAAATGGGTTTTATTTTTATTTTTTATTTCTTTCATATAAATTACATGTGTCCGATCCACTTAGATAATGCAGAGCTAAGATTTTGTAATGTTGACCTTTGCAAAGACCTCTTTGCCATCTGTTTTTATATTTAATCAGCAGGTTTTTTTCTTCTTGCAGCCATCTTTCAAATAATGAGACAAATGACTATAATTATCACTATCAGTTTGCCCTTATTTGATCTCCTGACCATAGTATTACATGCTGAAGATTACAGGGTATTTCCACTGTGTACTGGTCATTACACATCATACTTGTTATAGCTATTAAACTTGCTAAGAAAACAGAAGATAGATCCTAGATTCCTCCCCGCATCCAAAGTAAACTCTTAATTCACAGCAGAAGAACCATTTGATTTTTGTTCCTTCTCTTTTTCTTGTTCTTAGGGTACTTTTCTCACATACATTGGACAATCTTAAATTTGTTAGTCAAAATGATTTGGACGTATCCAGATATTGATATGAGCAGCTCCACTGCCAGTGATACAATTTCTGTAAGATAAATATGATTTAAAGTAATATAAACATTGACAATATCAGAAATTGGATTGGGCATTTCAATCTTCAGAATGTGACCAACAAAATAGGTATCTGCTCCTGGAAGCTATGTCCCCCTTTAAGGCAACTGTCCACACAGCACTCTAAGCATAATACACTAATTCTAAACAAAGGACTCTGGGCCTAAAGTGTCTTCACCTCAATAGTTAACACCATTATTTCATGTGTGTCAGGAAATAGGATTTGTCTGTTTGTTGGTTTTCTGTTAAGACAAGTTCATTTTAGGGCAAAATCTTCCATTCCTGGCTTTCCAGGGCATCACTTGGGCATGCTTTAAGTTGGTGAAGTATATCACTGCAGCAGAGTCATTGGCCATAATAGAAAGCATTCCTCTGGAATAGGTATAAAGTGACCAGAATGGAGGCAGGACCAAAAGACGGAGCTTACACACCTACATGCATTCAGCAAACAGGGCGCACTAGCAGGGACCTGCTATTACACGTCTTGGCTGGGGGTTGTGCAGCTGCAGGATGGTGCTTCATTTCCATATTGTCTGAGCTGCCTGTGAAGACTGGTTCTCATTCCCTCCATTTTTTTACAGAAGTCTCTGCATTAAGCTTGATTATTTGCTCATTGTTCAGTGAAAGGGTGAATTTAAACTTTCTAGCACATAGCTTTAAAAAATATTTTATTCCCTTTAAAAAGTGTTTAATTTGTTTCCTAAATTTTTCACAGGATCCTGCAAACAGAATTAATATAGCCCTAATTAACCAGGCATATGAATTGCTACCTCCTGAAACAAGATTTCAAAATCTTGTATCAAATATTTCCATCCAATAAATTGAGATCCTCTGTATTTTAACTTCCAGTGGATGCCTTTGGTCTCCATGGAAACTGCTCCAAGGAGGTTTGAAATGTTACATATTATTTAATATATCTTATATTCACATAAATGTTGCCAGAAGACCTGTCATATCTGTTCAAGTGTAAAGTACCAAGGGAGTTAAGCAAAGGAATACATTAAATTGAAACTCATTGTAGCCCATCACTGTTGACACCACTGGCCTTGAAAGATTGTCAATGAGAACAAACTTGAAAAATCAATAATCTCAGCAGAAAGTGTACCAGTTCTTATAGTCAACAAGCCCATCATAAATTGTCATATTCTATAATCTATGTCATTAAATTTTTGGTAGACCTAAACAATTAATGCTTTACTTGTCAGTCAAACTTTAAAAGGAATAAAGTTTACTGGGATTAATGTGGCAATTCTTTGATATCTAACACTTAGATAAGTTGGAAATCAAGGAGATATAAATACATGACTGTTAGCTGATACTCATTCCTTAAGTTTTCACAAAAGAGATCATTACAAAACCAAATTGCTGTTTACAAGTGAGTTTAAAGAAAAAAAAAAAAAAGAAATGCAACTACATGTACAATTCTGCTGAACAGAATCCTGGAAAATGTTTAAAACAGGCACCAAGATTTTTTCTGGATGTAAAACTACTTCTACTGAAGTATTCTTACATTATGGTACAAATTGTTACATAAGCCTCAGTTTCATTGGCAAAAATCAAGCACTTGATAAGAAGAATAATGTACTTGAATGGATGCCGCTGAATTGTTCATGGACGGTATTGTCTTTTGAATAGGTCCCAATTTCTGTCCTTTATGGGAACTTACCCGGTACATGTGTGAAAGATCAGAGATAGATCTTGCCAGATCTTGTCCTGGCCAGAGATAGATCTACCATGTGAACTTTCACTAAACCTCCCTAAGCTTCTGTCAGTGCTGAAGTTTAGAAGTGGGCAAACAAGGGGAATGTCATTGAAAAACCTATTCCTTTCCCCAGTTAAACTATATTTGGGTCAAGCAAATTGCCAGGAAAAAACCCCACCCTGCTGTCAGTGACAGACTCTGAAACAGGTGCTGACAAACCCGTTGAGACTGAAGAAATACAAAAGACCTTGCTGTCACTGTAACACATGGAATGGCTGCGAATTCATCTTCTTTTCATGAAAAGAAGTAAAGAGTTCTGCCTGCTTCATTTTTATATATTGACAAAGAAGTTAGAAGATTGCACTAACGTGTCAGGATCCCCTTTGAGAACAATTCTTCCCAAAGAACCAGAGGTGATAGGAACAGAGTGAAACTGAAATTTAATGGGGGGTGGGGGATGGGAGGAGGTGAGGAGTGGGGAAGATAATATCCTAAACCAAAGTAGGAGTGATTTAAAGAAATGCATAGTCAGGGAAATGCCTACATAGCAAGTGAGCCTGCAGCATGCACAAAAAACAATGGCAGCAAACATGCGGTGCTCTCATCTCTAGATGTTCATCTACAACCCTCCGCAGGTAATCGTGCTGCAGCTGCCTCCACTTTCCTTTCTTTCTGCTACGCAGACTATACTTTAGCAATAAAATCTCTGCCTGCAACCTCATCCAAAATGAGGGCTTGTCCCGTTCTCTATTGCTTTATAATCCTAACTCTGAAATAGAGACGTGGTTCTCTATCAACGTCTGGCATTCTTCACGTGACACTTTGGTTCGCCTTTTGTCAAGCTGCAAAGACCTGCTGCTGGGAAGGTTGTGCCTGAGAATGTTGTTAAGGACACTGGCCTCCTCTGTGTCTAAACCAAGGCAGGAAGTGTATTCCCACTGCTTGCAGGGAGAAGGCTGTGAGGCAGGAGAGCATTCCTAACAGAGGACAGCTATTCAATTGAAGTGCCTATTCAGGGAGAGAGGCTCATTTCATGTAGCTTTGCTTAGAGCATGGGGACTACAGATACTTCTCATATTTTGATTTAACACTTAGGGAGCATTTCTCTCCCTACTTTACTGGCTATTACTAGTGTTACAGTGAGAAGAGACTAGCAATGTGCACAGTAATTATAGCATGAAATACAGAACAGCATTATCACCCACTAAAGAGACAATATACCTGTGGGATTGAGTCTGTGCTTTGTATTGTGCTTATAATAAAAAATTCAGCATAGAAGATTTCTCTGGGATTAATGACTGACTGGGTTAACAGCCTGCAGCTCAGTTGTTATTGTTTAATAATGATGCTTTATATTCATGTAGTTTCTTTCTTTGAAGGATCTTAAATTTTAAGTATCAGTTTTCATTCAGTGCATTTATATTCCAAGTATCCCAAAGTGGTAGTGGAAAGATGTGGGCAAGGGCAATAGCTATTATGTGCTTAGCAATAGTGCAGAGGTTTGAAAATCAGTTTAGTAGCACTGATGAAAGAGCTACTCTCTGCAGAGAAACTATTGCAATGGATTAACAAAACTACATATTTATTTTAACAACCCACTCAGAAGGGAGGACAAAGTAAACAATAGTTCAAGCACATTAGATGCCTGAAAATTCTTTTTCGCTATTTTAGTGCCATTGCCAATATCTTCTGACAAGTTTTCATATAAAATTATGTTTTTTTTAAGCAAGTTATGACACGGGTGAGCAGATCCTCAGCTACTAAACTGCTGTCATCTTTGGCTGAGTGGTAGATATCCGCAACCTCAGATTCCTAATAAATGGTTTGGCAAGGACAGTGAGAAATCATCTATTCATATCCTTGTACATCTATTGTTTGTAGTAATAAATGCTTTACCATTACCGGCAAGGAGAAGAATGTTAATTGGCCCACATTTTACACCATCTGTGGAATTAGAGGTATTATATCAAAGATGATCTATCCCAGAGAGGTATGTTACGTTCACAGTAAAAGCTTCACATTGTCATGTGGTTAATTCCCAACTGTCTTACAGTTGAATGGTGAAATGCAGGAACTCAATATTATCATGAGGAAACAATCATTTAGCAATCAGAGTAACCCACAGCAGCGATAAGGTTCATTTACAAAGTCCGACAAAGAAGCTGTATTACATTCTTTTCCGAAATGAAAGATATTCTCAGTTCTTGAAGGTCTGTGCATGGGTCCCTGCCATTTGGTATCACATATGTTGAATCATAATTCTACTTTCATGGTTCAATCTCCCATTCAGAAGCTACCCAAAACAGAAGGCTAAAGTGAACAGGGATTTGCAGAAGAAAGCTGAAGTTTCTTATGAGTAATGGGCTGTTAGACCATGAATCTCAGATAAAAGGAGATATAAAGGTCAAATAAATTAGAACATAATGCATCAGCATGTAATTTTGGGCTGAATAAAAGTGTACATAGTTTCTGCCAACCCAAGATTTCATGACTGAGTTTGTGAAACCTCATTATATTTAAGCCTGCATATTCTAACAAATGATTTTAAAACAAAAACTGCCAGTAAGCTCTCGACTAATATTGCAGTTGAATCTTAAAAAGATTCAAAGGAAAGAATCTGGGTCAGAACGACTAATCTCGACTAGTATTGCAGTTTTTCTTGTTTTGATTACATCCGGCATCTTATTCACCTAATATTAGCATTCCAACTAAGCCAGGAATATCAGATTAAATACTTCACAGAATATTTCTTAGAAATTTAAGTACATTGCATCCAGTGACATGCTGCGGCAGTAGTATCTGTGAAGAATTTCAGGAGTCTCATGAGGCACAACTTCTCCTATATCAAACTGTGCTTATCAGCAGAGGAATGCAAAATAGCATCAAACTAAGCAGCAGCAGCCCTCTCCTCTTTTCTTCTCAGTCTTCTGTATTAAATATCTTTGCACACTAGTGGTAATTTACCCATCCTTTACTGCTTCATCCTTACCTTGCCAGGACTAGGAAGGGCCTTCCAAGGTATTTTGTCTTCCCATATATTTAACTTGTATTAACTAAATTTGTGACTACATATTAAATTCTTTGACTTTGTTCATGTAAGCAGTTTTAAGTTCTGGGTTTTTTTTCTTTGGTTGTTGTTGGGTTTTGTTTGTTTTGTTTTGTGGGTTTTTTTCTTTTGTTTGATTTGGGTTTTTCCCCCCTCATTTTTTGAGTAAATTAACAAAGTCAACATTTTAGACAGTGTAAATAATAATAGATCATAACCCATACAGCTTTAAAGGAAAAGTAACTTATAATTATTTTTTTAAATGAAATAATAGTAACATGATGGCTGTAGTTAAGCCTAAAACAGTGGTTTGAGAAACCTCACTGTCAGACATCTGCCTTCAAAAATGCAGACAATAACAAATTTGTACATCTGGAACACCATATGGATCAGTAATTGTCATAATCCTACCTAGGGTCCAGGTCGCTGAGGAACTAATAACTGCCTAAGAACTGTTTGTACGCAATGTATCTGAGAGAAAAACAGTTTGAATTGTATCTTTCTTTTTTTTTCCTCTATGGTAAAATCATACTTGATACATGGTCTGTATAAAATAAATGATATATCATTTTTAATCTGTCAACAGAAGTTGGGGAAACATGAGTCTTGGGTTAATAGTGCTGGAGGTAAAATTGTGATTTTTAATCAAAGAGTTATCACAATGTATGGCCTTAAATCACATTGCAAGTGATGTTGACAAGTGTCTACTATCTTTTCCAGAAGACTGGAAAGCCCTTTCGGAGAAAAGGATTGTGGACATGAACATATTAGGACAGAATTTTCTCAAAGAAAATATTTGTATTAGCTGATAATGTATTTAAAAAAAAAAAAAAATGCCTCTTGAAACAATCAACATTATTTCCAATGAATGCTTGTCAACTGCCCAAGTAAAATGCAAGTACGTAGGATCTGAAGACAGCAAGCTTAAGTGCAGATGTCCATTCTGTTTATCTAATTATACACACAGAAATGGTTTCAGACAGGAAATAATTAATCTTCCTTTCGTGTGTTCATTGTGCTTCAGTATTTTCTAATACCTCCTTCCCACTCACTTCCGTCAAACAACCAATTGCATTTAGAAATGCAGTGTTTTTCAGAGAGAGAAAAAAAATAAACCCACCAAAAAAACCCAGTTTCAGGGAGGAACGAGCTGCTCTCCTGCTGCCCCACAGTGACTGACAGACCTGGTTTCATTCCATGATACATCAAGCTAAGTAGTCCGTCTAGGTTCATGCACAGTTTACAAGGTGCCTGGCAGGGGTGGTTTTACGGTTGGTTTTGCCTAGTAGATAGCAATGCTGATAGCACCCTTTCTTTACTTCTTGAAGGGCTTTTAGTAGAGAAACAGCTTCCTCTGTTATGCTGGTTGTGGGGTGGGTTGTGGGGTGGGGGGGAGTGTGTAGGGAGATTGGAATTTTCTCTCTCCCTGCTCTCAGACTCTGAGCCTCAGGGTGCTCTCGGGCTTGGGCTTGTGGTTGGGGTTTTTTATTCTCTCCAGTGTGATTTTGCTTGCTGTTTTCGAATCTGGCTGTGTTGGTCCCTTGGTGGTGAGATACTGTATATATCATAATATAAACATATATATTAAAATAGGTCTTATCTCAACTTTTACAAGATTCCCTTACTTTTTTTCCTCTGACCCTTTTCCACTGCTGGAAGGGGTGGCACTAAATTGCCAGATAAGGCTAAACCGAGACATACACGAAGGCATTAAATAGCATTCCCTGAATACCACTGCAAGAATTTTCCAATCCTTTTAATGCTGAATATTTCAGAAATATTTTACAGGGAAAACTCTTAATCTTCAAAAAAAAAAAAACCAAAAACTTAAACTGCATTTAAAAGTATGTTTTTCAAGGTCCTATTAACTCCTGAGTTTATCCAGTGAGGTACTTTTTCTATATATAAGAAGAAAACAAAGTTAAATAAAAATCAATTATAGTAATCTTCTGGCAAGATCTAATTTCAAAATGTAATTCTCCTAGCCTAGGGTCTGTAACCCACTATATATAATCCAAAGTACTTTATCTATGCAAATAAATAATTCACCTTAGTTCTAGAATTTAAGACAGGACCTTTAGATTTTTTTTTTAATCTTTTTGGCTGCATGATAGAATGCAACATACCAACACATTTTCAGCATTTGTTTTTCCCCTAAAAAGTTTACTCCATAATCTAGTCACTTGAGCAACGTAACTAATCTTTAGTCTTGTCAAACATTTTTACTGTGTAGCTTCCCAAAAGTTTCACACTAAGAGCAACAGCTGCACTACCTTTCCTAGGAGTGGTTAGGAACAGATGCATCACAGTTTCCATGTAATTACCAGTACTACATAGAGTAAAAAATTCCATATTTCTGGGCTCTGGTTCAACACTTAAATACAACACGCAAGAAGTCGAACTGAAGTGTGACAATTTAAACATGTGCCTAGATCCTGAAACATTCTCTCTATTCCAAATATCTTATTTTTTTTGTCTTTTAGATATTTATGTGCACCAAATATCAACAGAATTTAGTGTATTTTCGGATGCCATACTTTTTATTGATTCCAGAATGTATAGGCAGGCATAAATGAGATCTAAATAATCCACTCTTTAGTTTCCAATCAAACAGACCCTTCTGTAAACATTAAAAAGATTCATGTTTCAAAAGTCTACCAAGGGGTCCCTGGTAAACAGATTTCATATTACTGAAACCTTCTGCTTGTGCTCAGTGTGTTAAATCCAAAGATTTTACTTATGTCAAAGGAAAGAATCTGGGTCAGAACGACGTACTGAAATGTATCTGCAAGAAGGTTCCTTCCCTTCTCTGTTGTGAACCATTGTCGTAGCCATCGTAAGCTAGATCATCTGCCTGTAAATTTAGCTAACCAAGATGTTCTGTATTTGTCTGTTAGAGGACTGCTAGGTAGTTTATGTCCATTTTGTATTCACCACTCCCCCACACCTCGACCATTTAAACTTAAGGTCACAGATGTAAAACCTTTATCAGAATTAAGGATTTGGAAAAGATCTGTCCTTATGACTTTGCTTCTGGGAAGCATTTGATTGAAAGGGTAATCTGAAGATAGAGGTGATATGCTGTTCGTGATATTTTCTGCTACGAAATTTGTACAGGATACCTTTATTACTGATTGACAAATTACATGTTATGTATTGGAAGGTAAAGGCTGTATCACAAGCTAACATTTATGTCAGAATAGTGACAGAGTACTTTATTTAAATGTATAAAGAGGTGTATGATAAGAGGAGGAAGGTACTGTAACACTGTAAGTACATACACAGCTACCTAGACATGTTAGACGTGTTTCCTCAGATTTACCCTGTTACTGTGCAATGTTAATAGCAAAAAGGTTGCAGGGCTAAGAATTAACTTTTTGATCTGACAGCACTGTATTACTGAGGGATTCAAGAGGCCCAGAGCAATGCTTTTTCTGTCCTGTGAACCTATGCAAAGAACAAAACCACGTTACCTTTTGTATGGTCAATACAACACTGTGAAATTTCATATAATTCTTCCCTTGTTGGACTGATCGTACTGAGGATGTTTGTTTACTTTTTACAAAGAATATGCCAAAAAGTAGCATGGCCCCTAGTAAGCATCACA
Source organism: Eurypyga helias (assembly GCF_000690775.1). Classification (NCBI taxonomy): domain Eukaryota; kingdom Metazoa; phylum Chordata; class Aves; order Eurypygiformes; family Eurypygidae; genus Eurypyga; species Eurypyga helias. The sequence continues at coordinate 12,676 of NW_010235241.1, forward strand.
AGACACACATTTACAATCAAATATTGGAACAAGCAGTATTCACTGATGACACTCCCAGTTATCACTTGAGGATATGAGTTCCGTTGTTGGTACATCAACTGATCTCTAAGAAAAAAAAGTAGATTGGAAGTCAGGGATCTGCCTTCAGACTTTATTCTTCATGCTGCTATTAGCCTCTTGTGCATCTTTGGACAAGAATCTTCTGAGCTTTAACTCACGGATTTTGGCATAACAGCATTCTTGTAGGGACTAATATCCTTCAATTCTCTTGAAGGTATGTGCTTTCATTTAAATTGTGTCATAATGGTTTTCCTTTTGGCTATCATACAAGTGTCATTTTACAAAATTGTAAATATATCAGAAAAAAACCCAAACCACCAACTTTAAGAGACAGCAATCCATTAGTAGCATTCTTATCCAACCATTAAATGCTAGGAACTGCTGATGACCAAAGACTGACTGCATCCCATTAAAAGATATTTACTGAAATGCGGTTGTGTTAGTAACCAAAAGTAGTTCTGATGAAAATGCCAATTTTTCAATGACAGCTGTTAGCAATTACTTCTGTTTAATTGTTGTTATCTTGAGCTCAGTGTTTTGCAAAGTTTTTTATCTTCTGCTCTTTTAAAGCTACCATACACTTCCAGACTTGCAAAAGAGAACTAGAGAGGTGTGATCTCACATACAGAAAAAACAAAACAGAACAAATGCAGACAGAAGAACCAAACCACCCTACTGAACACTGAATTCAAATGGCTACCTTCATAATAAATGGACAGCAGAAATACAGGAAACTAATAAAGGCTTTCCTTTTGCTGGAAAAGACAAAGCAGTTATGTGTTCACACAGTTCTTAAGGAAGCAAGAAACAGTTTTTATAATGAGCGGGAAAAACAAATACCATAAGTAGATGGCCATTCCCACTATGATTCTTCTGGTTAATTTATCCAGACCTTGGAAACCAGGAACCGTGAATAATGAATTCCTGGACAGAAGAGGTGCAGTAGCATTTTGTGCAGCATCCAGGAAGTGTTTGCCTGCAGGCAGGGTTCATCACTCAAAGCAGTCTTACTGGAAGCAAAGCTTCAAGTTTTGCATTCTCTTCAATTTGCAAACCAAATCAGAGAAAATGGAGGGAAAGCATATAAGAACACACTCCCCTCAACCACTGTGCAAACCCATACTGGAAGCACCATGTGGTGACAAGAAAAAAAAAGCCAGTCTTGTATTCTGGCATCAAAAGACACAGAGGATTTCATACAAGAGTACTGCTGAAGAATGACACCACCCACTCTAGTCTGTCATCTATGTTTTTAATAATTTTAAAAATAAAAGGAAAATTAATTCTTTCTTTTCTTTCTCTCTGTTACTATTTATTTCTTTACACCACCTCTTATGTCCATTCCTCCCTACATATGTCAGTTCAAAAAACAAAAAAACCCACAACTGTTTATGACCAATAAGTGATGTTTAACCATGAAAATGAAATGACTCCACAGCTTATGGCAAACAATTTTTCTGGAAGCTGTGAAATCCAATCAAACAATATAACCACTAATATTGCTCAAAGCACATACCTGCTCAGTGAGCTACCTTGGACAACCAGGAATGGAGCCACAACGAAAAGTAGTAGATTTTGGCTTCACTCACTCATCAGGAACAGCCAGAGTAAAATTGTAGTTAGGGAAGAGGAATGACAAGAGAATCATAGGAATAAAAGTAATGGCTCCAAGTATCTGGGAAACTAATTAATGTTCCTGATTCAGACCCCTTCACAGAACCCAAAGAAATAATGGCAAACAAAAGAATAGCTTTAGCAACAGTAGAATGAGAATATATGCAGGGGAGAATGTCTCTGGTGTTTACATCAAATAAGTGCCTGAGTATGCATACAGTTCTGAGCGTGCAAAACAGCTATTGGCAGCACATGTTTTATTTTTCAAATTGATTTTCAAGAGAGACACTAAAGCTTTTTTTTCATTCTCCTCTCCTTCTTCCACAAGGACAACCCCATAAAATGTAATTTAGCATGCAGGAGTTCTGTATCCTTGTAAGTGTAATTATTTGGGGAGAAAGTGTTGAATGGTTAGGGTTTTGGAGTATGAACAGAATCCAGGAAATGAAATAAGAAATGTCAGAAAAAGCAGCATAGCAAAAAGACAGAAATCCTATTAAATACTCAGACCTGAAGAGAAAATAAGCATGAAAAATACACAACTGGAACAGAGTAAAAAAAAATAATTTTTTTGGAATATATTTCTCACAACTAAAACTCCAGTAGATTTCATGGGTTTTGGATCAGGCTTCCAAAAATGGAAGATATGAATGACAAATCAAAAAAGAAGGTATTGGAAAAAAATATCAAATAAGGAACAAATAAAGTCTCAATTTAATAGATGTTAATATTTAGGGACAGAATATATTATTTAAAAAAAAATAGTTCATTCATCTTAAATGCAATACATACTGTACAATAATTTTTTGAAAGGAAAACACATTGAAGCTTTTAGTAGTTTTTGAACAGGCATATAACAAATCTGTATGTTAGTTAAACACTGGTTTAATATAAAAATAACTTGATTTGTGAATAAACATGAATTTTTAAAATTGAATTCATATGTTAATAGTTAAAAAACCCCAAACAAAAACTGAAAACCACCAACAAACAGAACAACCAAAACCTCAAAACCCAAACCCAAAAAAACCCACCTTTCATCTTTTATTTTACCTTTGAATATTTTCTACCATGAGAATATGTCACAACAGGGAACCATGAAATTGTTATTTTCCTTATATATATACCCCCAACCAAGACAGATATTCCAAATAAAGGAACAATCTATTAGAATTGTCTCCAAAGCTCATTATACTTCTTTTGGTCTCTACCCAGAATGTTTTATCCAAGCAGCCTTTTACCTTTTCTTTTTGACATTTTGCCCCTTCTTGTCTGCTCCTTGACTTCCCCCGATTTTACCAGTGTTTTGCTCTTGGGGGCTTCTACCTCTCATCACAGAAAAGAAACAATTTTCCTCCATTCACTCTTCAGCCCAAATCATACCATTTGTCAAGGAAGTGTAAATTAGAAGCACCATGGAAAAAAGAGTCTTTAGATATTTTAGTGTGTTGGGACATTACAGGACTACCAATGATGACTATGAGTGATGATGATAGAGGCTAAAAGATCATTTTCAGAAAGTGCCCTGTTAAAAGGTATCTGAACACTGTTTTACTGGTGAGGATGAAAATAAAAAATACTAATTGTTATACAGTAATTATTATACATTAATGAAAGTATAGAATTATAGTTGCCCAACTGTTTTATTTTGATATACACTTTCGACTAAAGTTTGTTAAAGAAACAGCTTCTCCATTAAAATTACATATTTCTGACCAGCCATTTTTGTTTTTACAATCCCTTGTATGGTAGGAACTCAGATCTCTGGATTTGTAGAAACTGAGAGGGAGCAGTTTCCACTCTTAATAATAGATTCACTATGAATGTCATAACAGACTTGTAGCAGCATTTCACATTTTTTTAATTTACATATTGATTGGAAACTGCAAGGCATATGAAACAAGACACCATTACCACCATGTGGGAACTACCTTGCTCTGGAGAACTGGGATTGATAAACATTCTGTGTTTTTAATCAGTAAAATGTCCTATTGCTTCAGGACATTGTTTAAGTGTACTATCATTCTGTTGCATGCAAAGCAACATGTTGCCTTTGGCCACTCTTCATTGACCACCCAGAAGAACCTCAGTCAGGAGGGCAAGCCGGACACTGACTTCTAAACTCCCTGGTGTTCTGCTTGCTGCTGCATACAGACTACTGTGGAAGACAGAACGTACATGCTGTTCAATTTCTGTGGCCACTTCCCATGCCTAAAACAAGTGAGTTCTCAGTTCTCACCTCTGAGGTGGTGGTGGCGGTTGGTATTATCGATCCGTAACGTCAACACTTTCACCTAACACCCCACTTCCAAGGTCACTACAAGTCTGGACAGGTAAAAAAAAATTTCAAGGTTTATAGCACTTTAGTAAAGCAACAAATGTATGCAAACAAACAAAACTAATTTTGCCACAGTGGCATAGCAGAGTTTGCCCAGCAACAGTCTCTATTCAGAATGAAAAAAGATTTACATATACTTTTGAATAACTGGGCAGAAGTAGGATAACAATAGGAAATACTTCAGGAGATAAACCTCATATAGAGCAAAAGACAATCTTAGTGCAATGACTAACTCTGAGAAAATCATACAGTGAAATAATAAATATAAATAATATAGTATATATGAATTTTCAGCGAAAGAATTTTCTTACTTTCGAAGTTATCTCTCTTCCATGGCACTTTACTGCCAGAGCACATTTCCAAGAATCACATCATCAAGACTAGCAACTGATCAATGGAAGTTTTATCAACAGCTTTATTAAAATAATAGGCAATGTAATTTTGCTGACTTGTAAGAGTGAGGATGTTTCTGAACTGCTGTTCTCAGGCAGAAAAGTGGGAGACCTCAGTGGAAGGCAGAATACATAACTTTAAACCTAAAATACATCATGGCTAATTGGATCGCAAGCCAGGTTTTCACAATGGAGTTGTTGCCCTAAACCAGTGAAGAAAACTTCCCAAACTCAATTTAGAGTTTTAGAAAGCAGGCAGTCTTTATTGCAGCCTTGGGGACTCAGAGTATAGCTCTGCCAAGTGTGTCCACCTGTGCATTACAGTCATCATCCTCACACACTTTTTCTGCCAAGTCACTGTGTTTACATAAATGCAGACTATGCTATCACATTTAACCTTTACAATCATTGGTTTCTTTATTTTATATATTCATATTCTGAATTGATTACTGGTCACCTGTATTTATCTCTACTGATTAGAATCCTTGATATTCAAACCAAGATGGGAAGGGTAAGGGCATTTCCAAGCAGCATTGTTGGTTCCAAGAGAAATTGCCTTAGTTTCACAGATGCTAACAATACTACCTGAGGTTTCCACAGTTGCATTTGTTACAAACAGCCAAAATTCCTACAGTTACAGATTTCAAACACAAAACTAATTCCCAATACCAATCCTTAAGTTTTTTATTTACTTCTTCATAAATGATTTTGGTATCATTTAGCAACACAGTGAACAAAACAAACAGTTGCTTTCCTGAACACTAATTCTGCTTCTGTTGTTTCTCAGGGATTCTGATAATAGTTTGTATATAATTTTCACACTGACACATGTGTTAAGAAGATATAGTTCCTCTCACCTACACCACAGGCAGAATAGCAGAGACAATTGCTACATAGCCTTTGATGTCTTCTCCAGCTAAACGTGACTTCTGGGCCTGAAACTAATTCCATTCCACTGGGACACTTAGAGTTTAACTAATCAGGCTTACCATTAACTTGTTCTTCCTATTACTTAGAGAGAAACTTGGTTTAGATTCTTGACTTCTGACAAATCTATTAAAAAGATATTTTTACGCTGGGCTGCTTTCTACTGAAACTTTATAAAAAGGGATTTCTATGATTTTTTTAAAATTGCAGTATATCAGAAGCTTTAAAGTTGTTTGCTTTAAATTTCAAATAGTAAATCTAATCTTTGCAAAGCTGCTGAGTTTTGTGAAACTGTGCCATTGTTTAAAATTTTTGCTGAGGGTTAATAAAAAAAAAGTCAGCTTTTTACTAGGATGTGCAGTGGGAGACAGCATAAGAAGATTTCTGGTTAATGTGCATTAAAAGTAGTATTAGCTCCAGGTTTGTAAATCCTCTGAGCTAGTTACATTCCTATATAAGCATCTCTTCTGTCCATTTAAAATGTGGTGGTATAGAAAAATTTTTACATTTGTTTGCTACTTTAACAATGTGGACTAAATTCTATTAATCTTTACATTTAAAACAAGATATTCAAGCTCAAAAACCCCTACGGACAAATAAATATATTGTGAATTAATGGTATCACTCACATATTGAATGTAATTAGTGTGTTTGAGCTGTTGGTAAGTCCTTCTTTTGAATGTGGTACTGCCTTAATCAAGTCTACTACAAGCCTGTCTAAGAGAGCCTGGGTGTCTATTTCAAGCCATAAGGATTTAGACTTCTAGTACCTCCAAGTTAATAAAGAAGCTTGTCAGCCAATATGGCAGCAAATATCTATTCAGCATCCAGGGTGCACAGATAGATTCCTGTATGCTTTACTTATTGACAGAAACTCATTTGAGAAATTAGAATGAAAGCAGAAGTATTTAAGCCTTTGCCCTTTATCCTCTTTAATGATGACACCAGGGTAACATTCTACTTTACCCTTCATAAGCAGACTGAATCTTGTTTCTGGAGTTGGGGAGATATTGGAGAACCTGTATAGGTGCAGTATAGATTTGCATAATGTTGCACTGGTGATGCAAAAAGAGTCTTCAAAAGAAAGATGTGCCATTTGTAAGAAAATACGACACAGGAAACAGATGTACAATTACCAGATTGTACAGGAAACAATAGATATAATTGGGGGAAAAAAAAAAAGAGAAGTTGAGTATAGCACACACATATCATAAAATCACAGAAAAACACTGGCTCCTGGAGATACTCAGAGCAGGGCTATCTTTAAAGTCAGATCAGCTTTACGCTCAGCTGAAGTATAACTCAGAAGGTGATCTTCATTGAAGAAATCAGAGTCTGAAAGTGTTTCTTGTAAGAATGATCTTTTCACCTACAGTTAGAAGAAGCTATTCTGTTTTCGTGATGAGGTGATCACTTGTCACTGTTTTGGCTTCACACAGGAAAATGAGGGTCATTGGGAAATTCATGTTCTCTGACAGAGTTCTAAGTGGTCTAAAGGAAACCAGAAAGTTCATGCATATTTTGTTCAGAGAATTTATAATTCCAATTATTTATAGAGCACTTTCTGTGGTGCAACTTTTCAGGGTAATGGGTCATCACAGTACAAAATTACCTACTTGGAAATTACAAGCTATATTTTTATAAAAGTTAAGGCATCTAAATACATGAATAGCTGGTACTAGATGGATATTCAATATGTCATAGCAGCACCAAAAGCCTTTCTTCTTCCTCCTTATTAATAGATTTTCTCATTCTTTATTCTGTATTACAAGTAAGTAATATATACAGTCCCAAAACTGAAGCTGTAAACTTCATTATAAATTACCACATTTCAAAATTATTTCTACTATTTTATAATGATTGTTATTACTCTGCTCTTAACACTATTCATTAAAAACATAGAGTAACACAGAAATATTTCATTAAAATATTTTTTTTTTTTTTTCCTCAACACTTTTATGTATAGAGAGAATTAGGTTGTAAGGGTAAACTTTTCCAAACTGAGGGGTCATCCTAGTGAGGTAGCAGATAAAATATCCAAATATTTTCACAATAAAATAATAATTAAAAAGGCTTTTAAACATTTGCTTGAGCCAGAATACTTCAATTTGTATCTTTAGGATGAACTTCTAAAATAATGTAGCGCCTAAATTACCACATTTGGATCAAATTATCTTTTCTCACTTGTCCCTCCAAACACTAAAGCTTATAATAGTCTTTCTCGGAAAACTTGACAAGGATCCACCAGCCATTTTCATTCAGTTTCTGCTAATAATGTGGATTCAAAAATTCTATCAAACTAGTTAGCACTTCATTTGGGGGAAAAAAAGCAGGCCTTTGGCTGTGGGCATATCCATTATGTCAACTGAAAAATGTTAAAACCAATTTGATAGCAGTAATGATAGGGTACTTCTGCAATGCTGCACACCCAGCTAACAAGTAACTTGGTCATGAAACAGCATTTCTGAAGAATGTGAAGAATATATTTAACTAAACATTTCCATGCTTCAAGTTGGTTTGTATCTAGTACCAAGAATACACTTGGCATTTGCTGACTCAAACATGAGTTGTAAATCAAGAGAAGTTGAAGAATTCTGCCCTGAAGTAACTAGGTACTTTGAGGTACAATCTCAACAGAAAAATACTATCCAAAAAATACACCAAATAAAGAAAAAAACCAGTGTAATTATAGTTTTATAAAATCATTAGACTGCAAAGAATATTCATGAAACGTGTATGTTTAAGAGATTTAAAACCCACTAAGAGATGATCTGTTAATCAGGAAATCTTCTCTAAGGTTCAGTTGTTTAAAATGCAAAAGATATCACTACATATGCAGTAAGGAACATGAGTGTGAACTGAGCTCAGCACCAGCGGAACACCTTTTGTCATCTAATCCCTCCTGTTTAGCTACATTATAATAAATTTGGCAAGGAAATGAAAATAATTTTATCACCTTGTTTCTTAGAGACAACTTCAGTTTTAACTTGTGCCCTGTCAGGAGTGAATATTTATTAAATCGCTAGGTATGACCATTTCCTTATATTATTCTTTTTTGATATCTCCTTTTGGTCTAACTAAAGCAAAAAGCCTTGACTTACAAGCAAAATTTTTGAAGTGTACCCCAGTTAAGGCTACAAAGTCTGTTACTGTCACACCAGCTCTGACTGTATAGATTTTCCACTTGTCTTTTGTACAAGGAGCAATCTTTGTTGTCTTTCATGTGTGCAAAACACAGAAAAAGGTAGTTGTGACTGGTGAATGGGTTAGATACTTGTAAATAGGTCTACACCTCTTTAGATTATAATTTCCAATTGTATGGTATTCACATTCCACATTTGTCTCCTCATAATGCAAGACACCTTTAGTTTGAACTGGTATCAAGTCCTAACAATTCTCAGTGCAGAATGTTTCCATTTTCTTACATCAATGGACTTAAACAGAAGTAGAGTTAAGATTTGAAGCAATAACATTTTACTCTTGCATTCAAACCCTTGAGGCTTCTTAATTCTTTAACAAATATTTAAATTTCTACTTTTTTAGTAATTTCTGCCGGTCCATTGATCAGTAAATTTTTACCAAACAACTCTGTAAATAAAAAAAAACTAAAAAACCAAACATGAAACTTGCAAGGAGATAATAGGTAGTTCTGGGAGTTTTTTTGGTTGTGCATTTTTTGGTTTTGTTTTGGTTTGGTTGTTTGGTTTTTTTTTTTCCCCAATACCAGTTGTGCAACTGCCATTTTGAGTGAAAAGATATCATGTTTCTGATCAAATAAATTTAGAAGTTGTCAGTCTAAAATTCCTTGTGAAATATGGGCTACAGGTATATAGGGGATAAAGGGAAGATCAGGGAAAATGTAGGCCCTATGTGGAAAGAAATGGGAGAACCGGTTTCCCAGGACATCTGGAAGGCAGAGATGCTCAATGATTTTTTACCTCACCTTCACTGGCAAGGGTATAAGCAATGCTCCATGAGTCATGGAAGGCAAGGGCAGGGACTGGGAGAATGGAGAGCCACCCATGGTCAGTGAGGATCAGGTTCAGGAACATTTGAGGAACCTGACAGTGCGCAAGTCCACGGGACATGATGGAATACATCTGTGAGTCCTGAAAGAGCTGGTGTATGGGGTTGTGAAACCTCTATTCATCATATAAGAGAAGTCGTGGTGGTCTGGTGAAGTTCCCATTGACTGGATAAAGGGGAAACATAACCCCCATCCTTAAAAAGGAAAAGAAGGAGGATCCTGGGAACTGCAGGTCAGTCAGTCTCACCTCTGTGCCTGGCAAGATCATGGAGCAGATCCTCCTGGAAACCATGCTGAGGCACATGGAGAATGAGGAGGTGATTGGTGACAGCCAGCATGGGTTCACCCAGGGCAGATCATGCCTGATGAATCTGCTGGCCTTCTATGATGGGGTCACGACCCTGATAGATAAAAGAAGGGCAACTGAAGTCATCTACCTGGACTTGTGCAAAGCCTTTGACACCGTCCTGCACATCATCCTTGTCTCTTAAACTGGAGAGACATGGATTTGACAGATGGACCACAGAGTGGATAAAGAACTGGCTGGATGGTCGCACTCAGAGAATGGTGGTCAGTGGCTGGATGTCTGAGTGGAGACCAGTGACAAGTGGCGTTCCTCAGGGATTGGTATTGGGTCTGATACTGTTTAACATCTTTGGCAATGACATGGATGGTGGGATCGAGAGCACCCTCGGCAAGTTTGCTGTTGACACTGAGCTACGTGGTGCAGTTGACATGCTGGAGGGAAGGGATGCCATCCAGAGGGACCTGGACAGGCTGGAGAGATGGGACTGTGCCAACCTCATGGAGTTCAACAAGGCCAAGTGCAAGGTCCTGCACCTGGGTTGG
>NW_010235241.1:22981-35058 GCF_000690775.1 Eurypyga helias
GGATTGTTGGCAGTCCACAAAGCCAATCATTCTGGCCTGTATCCAGAGCAGTGTGGCCAGCAGGCCAAGGGAGGGCATTCCCCTCTGCTCTGCTCTTGTGAGACCCCACCTGGAGTGCTGCGTCAGGCGCTGGGGGCCCCCAACATAAAAAATATATTGACCAGTTGGGACAAGTCCAGAGGAGGCCCACAAAGACGATCAAATGATTGGAACACCTCTCCTGTGAAGAAAGGCTGAGAGAATTGAGCTTGTTCAGCCTGCAGAAGAGAAGGCTCCAGAAAGACCTGATCACAGCCTTCTATTACCTGAAGGGGTTACAAGGAAGATGGGGGGACTTTTTACAAGGGCCTGTAGTGACAGGACAAGGGGTAACGGGTTTATATTGAAAGAGGGGAGGGTTAGATTAGATAACAGGGAGAGGGTGGGGAGGCACTGGAACAGGTTGCCCAGAGAACCTGTGGATGTCCCATCCCTGGCTGTTTTCAAAGCCAGATTGGATGGGGCTCTGAGCAACCTCATCTAGAGGAAGGTGTCCCTGCACATGGCAGAGGGGTTGGAACTAGATGATGTTTCAGGTCCCCTCTAACCCAAACCATTCTGTGATTCTATATAAAACTTGATGTCTTCAATTAATACTCTAGAATATGACTTGCTATTTTATAAATGGATAATCATGATGGTTTTGGTTGAAACCTTGAAGGTATGCTACACATAAATCAGTGAAGAAAGGTTTACGAAGCCTGTAGACAGTAAATATGTTGAAGTCCAGAAATGCGAAATGTTTCACTGTTGCACTGAGATAGTATGAAAAATGCATGAATATCTGTACAAAAATGTGATAGGCATAGGGCCCTATGAGCATTTTACCTTTTTTACGTTAGTTTGAAATAAAAGTCAACCCAATAAATTTAATCTTCATTATGCTCCATTATTCAACTCACTTAAATGAACAGTAGGGAGGTATAGTGGTTCTGTATTCTGCATAAAGAAAAGAGAGGAAATCCACCCACTTATCTTTCCACATCTTTGGGTAAGGTGTAAAGTATATGACTGAGATTGTGTACAGTATCGTGTGTATACTCAGTTATGTGCAATCTACTTAGTTTCCTATAAGATGGCATAGAGTGAAGTTATCTATGCTACATTTGCTTCTACCTGCTTTAATGGAGAACAGAGCCTCATTGTGAAGGTAAGGTAATTGAGAATCAACAAACTTCCAGCAGTTCCAATAAGACTTTCAATGAATATTTGTACAATGTCACTGTATAGATGGATCACCTATATATACAACACCAGTGCAGTAACAGACAATGTGAAAAGTACAACAAACCAAGCACACTCAATGTATTGAAGCTTTTGTAGGTATTCTGACATGTATCTTCAGGTCACGTCTGTATTTTGCTGGAGAGTCCCAGTGCATGTGAAGAAAAGTACAAATACTCCAAAGAAAACTGAAATAGTGGGAAATGAAAGTTGGTAACACTGTCAGAACAATGGTGCAACTGGACGCTTCTAGAGGTAGAATAATGTAGATTTTTGAATTGCCTTAAAAATTAAGTATGTAGTCTACTTTTAATGCACTGGAAAACTAGGACTCAGCATCTGACCTGTACTGTCTTCTTTACAGTGCCAAGACTTGCAACAGGATAATTACATTTCTTTCTCATGAGGGCAAACAGTGGGAATCTTTATGAGTGTAATAAAAAAAACATTTTAGGAGAAGTATCAAACAAAGAGCTAGTAGTGAACCCGCAGTTCAAGAGGGTTCTTTGCAACTGTGAGTTGAGAGATATAAGATCTCCTTTGGGGAGAAAATAGAGAAGTCTTCAGAATCACCAATTATCAGGCTTTTTATCCCAAGCCATCATTCATGTCTTCCACATAGGCTAGGGAAAATCTGAAGAAACCAGTGCTTGCTATTGATTGGTGGTGGAACACCAGTTCATTTTACAGGAATACCTAACTATAATGTCTATGAGTAGATTAATCATTTCAAGGATGATACTGAAGATAGGAAACAAGACTTAAAGACAAACAACTCTAAAAGTAAGTAACAGGCTTTAAACTAATGACTAGTAAACTTCTTCATCTGAGTATGGATAATTATTTTTCTTCAAAAAGCCCTCTATAAAGAATTTGGTTGGGGAGAATGTGTTAGTTCTTGGACTGTGTTATGATTTTGTTAATGGGAGACTTTATGATTTTCTGCCTTGTACCTCTGTTTGGCATTTCCCTATTTGGCAAGGATTTAGAACAATTTTGCAAGTAAGCACAACTTGTTTTCTGGCAAAGAATCTGTAGGCATCCTAATCATCTTACGACCTGTTTCCTTATTTATTTCCACTAAAGATCTGACAACTCTTTTTCAAATTAGAGAAAAAAAAAAAAAAGAAAGACCCTGTTGGGAAAACACAGAAGGGTTTCAACATTCCGAAGTGTTTGATGTTTGTGCTAATAGCTTGGTGTTTCTGTGCCCTTCAATTAGCTCATGACCTTAATATATTTATACATGGAAGAGATGGAAACAGAAGGTGATAAGCAGTGTGTGAATATCAAAAATCACAGCTTTACAAGTATATTTCTTCTTTTTCCCATATAATACATTCTTAAGTAGAATTGAGAGATGCCCAGTTTCAAACCAAGGGAAAAAAATACAGCAGTTACGCATAATTTATACCATAAAGGAGACCACTGCATTGCAGCACTTACCCTGAAATCTTTGGGGGAAAAATGAGTTTTTATTCTTTACAGCTGGAGCATTATGTCAATGTTCCTGAAGATGTTAATAGTATGCTATGCCAGCAAATTACTGCTAAGGTATTATTGAGGAATAAATATCTAAATCTCAAAAAATTTCTAGTTCTAACATAAGGAATACTATAGATATTTCATTAAAAGTATTCCCAAATAAAAACTATAAATTTCAGGTAATAATATCCATGCAAATAATTTAAAAAAAAAAAAAAAGAAAAAAAAAAAAGGAGCCAGTTTTATTATGCAGGTGTTCCCCCTTGGAGGGTGGGAGGAGGGAAATTCTTAAGGAGCATATGCTCCACTTCTGTTTGTCCCAGGGACTCAAGAAAAGAATCCACTGAAATCAATGAAAATATTTCTATGAACTGAAGAGGAATTTTATAGCATAGAAAGAATTTTAAAATATTATTCACATAAATATACTTATTTTTTAAAGTGTCAATAAGATGAACAAGATCAACAAGTCTGTTCCTAAAAAGACTTTGACAGACTATCATATCTACTGAACATCTTTACTCAATGATCATTGCTTTGTGAGTTCTTTTCTCCACCTATTAAATTCATATATACACTCCATCTCTATGAAATTTTGCACTGATTTAAGGTTGCATGATATATTTAAGAAAGGAATTAGTCTTTCAAACTTGATAAATACAATACAAAAAGAATGTATGATAATTCATGTAGAATCATTCATTACAAATCAATGAAAAATATGTAACGTAGAGGAAAATATGACAATCTTGTTCAGAATATGTGTACAATTTTTTTTTTGAAGGAGTGATAAAGTAGGACTATCATCAAGTTTAGACAGCATCAAGGGTTAGATTTCAATATGGTCATAATTAGACCTGAAACCAACAGGATAAAATCCAGAAGCATGTGCAGACTATTAAACTTAAGAAGGAAAAAGGAAGTTGGAATCAAAGTCATAAAACAAATTGTCTAAATAACTATTTCTTTCACCAGGCAGCAACACTAACAACAAGAACTGGAGTTCCAGCAAACTGAAATCTTAATGTAAGGTAGTCATTCCATACTGTTGAATGCAAAGCTTACTTTTTCTGAGAAAAAAATAAGCCCACAACATGCAGGAAGTAGAAAGTGATTCTTCCCTCCTTAGCAGTGATGAAACCTCAGTTTGAAGAATGTTTTTGGATTTTTTAATAATTTTTTAAAATGCAATGTATATATATTTTATGGAGCAGACAAAGTGAGATTGTCCTAAGATATTCAGCCAAGCAATAGAGAAGCAGAATAAGCTTATTCTTCTCTCAAGGGTTCATATAGGAATCTGCCAATCTCCCCTATCTATATGGTGAAGTGCAGTCCATTTTTCAGCTTATATTAACATTAATAGGGAGAGATGGCAGAGGGAATTACAGTATATTCTCCTATGCATCTGCCAAAGATTGTTGAGGGTGTACCACTGTGCTGGTTTTGGCTGGGACAGAGTTAATTGTCTACACAGTAGCTATTATGGAGCTGTGTTTGGCATTTGTGCTGAAAATTGTTGATAACACAAGGGATTTTTTTTTATTATTATTTTAAGCGGTGCTTACACAGGATCAAGGCATTTTCTGCTCCTCACCTCAACCCCACCAGCGAGTAGACTGGGGGTGCACAAGAAGTTAGGAAGTGGCACAGCTGGGTCAGCTGACCCCAGCTGACCAAAGAGACATTCCATACCATATAACATCATGCTCAGCAAAGCTGGGGGGAGAAGAAGGAAGGGATGTTCAGAGCTACGGCATTTGTCTTCCCAAGTTACATGTGATGGAGCCCTGCTTTCTTGGGGATCGCTGAACACCTGCCTGCAGATGGGAAGTGGTGAATGAATTCCTTGTTTTGTTTTGTTTGCATGCATGGCTTTTGCTTTACCTATTAAACTGTCTTTTGCTTTACCTATTAAACTACTTTACCTTTAAAACTGTCTGTGAGTTTTCTCACTTTTACCCTTCTGATTCTCTCCCTCATCCTGAAGAGTGGGAGTGAGTGAGCGACTGTGTGGTGTTTAGTTGCCAGTTGGGGTTAAATGATGACAACCAGGGTCCAAACTTCCAAAAACATATACACTTGGTAATAAAGAGAGCATTTACTGAACTAGGACAAGTTACAGTCAAGCATTAGTTTCTTTTCCGTTCACACATGTAATAATATCAGTTTGAATGTTCATCAAGCAAATGTGTCTTCTTGCCAGCCTAGGAAAATTACTTACTTTTCCAGTATAAGAGATGCATAATGACCTTTCTCCTGCCTCTTCCCAATGGCACCATTTGCTTTTTAGAACTTTAAAATATTTCTTGCTCAGTTTAATGTAGCCAAACGTCATTCTTGAGATTGTCAAAACCATCAATTATTCTGTACAATTCCATGTTTTGAAGTTATACTTTTATTTTGCCATCCCAAGACTTATTCTTCTTATCTTTGGGTACATCTACTAGTAGACAAAAATCACCGAATGTTTGAGGTTGAAAGGTACCTCTGGAGATGGTCTAGTCCAACGCAGTGCTCAAAGGAAGGTCAGCAAGAGTACCTTGTTCAGATTCTTGTTCCATCAAATTTTGAGTACTTCCAAAGATGGAGACTCCAAAATCTTTCTTGGCAATCTGTTCCAAGTGTGTTTGTTTCTGTTCCTGTTTCAAGGATGTTTGATCACCCTCAGAGGGAAAATGGAGATTTTTTAGGTTTAAGTAGAATTTCCTGTATTTCAATGGGTCTCATGTCTTGTCACTGAGCACTGCTGAGAGAAATCAGGCTTTGTGACACTAAGTCGAGAGACATCAAGTTTCCTAAGCATGTTATCAAAGATTTTCTCACCTTCACCTTTAGCAACCTGCAGAGTGTGTCTTTTCCATTGTTACAGAAGCATCTTTGTTGCCTTTGCATCAGGCTTTTGAAACCTAAGATACCCGGGCTTCCAGAAATGAAAAAGACTGGATACAAATGATATTGCAGCTATGGCTGGCTTCTACTCATAATATTTATATTTCTCCTCTATTTCCTAAAGCCCATTCCTTTTGTTAACAACCAATTTGTCACCCATAACCAGTTGTGCACCAGGTTAATATAGTGCTTTAACTTTAAACACTAGACATTTGCTTAGCTCAATTTTCTCATTCACTGTGGATTTTAGTAGCAATCAAGATATTATTTGAATGGAGTCTTTGGTTACATTTTTCCTCATCCAAGTACTATTTTATTGCAAGTGTCCTGTTGTTGCCTACAATATTTCAATATTTCAGAGGAAAAAAACCCAAAACAACAACAACAACAAGAAAAACCCAGCAGACAGCAATTTCACGGATTTCACAGATAATTAATAATTACTGTACAGTCTCTTGCAGTTTTCACCACTGAAGGTCTTGTATGTAGGTAATTGGAAATCATTCCACTAGCAAAGAAAATAAAAAACTCAGAAAATGTAAAAATTTAAAATTGTTCTCTGATTAAGATCTAA
The DNA here is from genome assembly GCF_000690775.1 of Eurypyga helias. Lineage (NCBI taxonomy): Eukaryota > Metazoa > Chordata > Aves > Eurypygiformes > Eurypygidae > Eurypyga > Eurypyga helias. The sequence continues at coordinate 29,196 of NW_010235241.1, forward strand.
CAGACACTGCCTTTTAGAATTAACAGATAATTTATTTCAGAGACACTATCTGTATTTTTGCTCCATTCTGTTGCAGCACAATATATTGAAATATCTTGTATTTTTATATCTTTAAAATCTCTCTATAAACAAGAATGTCTGTACCCGCCATTATTATTATAGAAACACTCATAGATACAAAATCAATGATAACAAACATAAAAAATTCACTCAACAGTTACAACTAAAGCACATTAGTTTGAAAACTTTTGTGCCATGGATATTCAAATAGACTTTTGTTCATAGTTTGTATTGTGCCTGCCTGACAGAACCAACTCACACCTTAACTAATGCTTTTATTTGTCCCTACAATGATACAAGAAATACCTAAAACCCAACACAATATTCTACCAAATGGCCTGTCTCTTTCTGCCTTTTTTGGTATGATTAACACTGTTAACTCCTAAAGTATACATGAGCATGTGGAGGTCATTCTGTCTGTAGAGGATCCTATCACCGTGCTCCTGAGTCCCATCGGTATACGAGTTCAACAGGCCATGGCTGGGGGTCTCTGAAGGATGTTGATAATGGATGAATAACCTTGTGGATTTCCCCTCCAATTTTGTTATCACATTCCTAATATTATCTTCAAGGGCCAGGCAGTGAGGACTTTTGATGATTTGCTATTCCAGAACTCTATAACAAGATAACATTGAGACAAGATAACATTGGGACTATCCTGTCCATAAGGTCTTCATAATAGGGTTTGCTTTGGTTTTGATAGCTTCTCTGATCTAAAAGGAGTGTATATCAGTATAGGTATACATATGCAGAGTTGATAGATAAAATATCATTACATAGTGTTGAAATTTATGTAGACACATCCTATTTTCTGCTTAACCAATTAGGGTTTTTGTGTTATTATAAACAGCTTCATTGGTCCAGACTTTTTCTACTTGCTCTATGGGCAGGATGCTTTTAATAAGTGGTGAGCAATACTGTTGAGCTGGTTTTGTGCTACTGAATATTGTTCACAATATGCTTATTTGTGTACCGACTTGAAAATATGGGGTGAGGGAAACACTGTAAATTGTTTCAATGGATCAGTCCGAAATCTATTTGGATCAGTTTGTGTAAAAGCATGTATATAGTAAGTAGCTCTTTGGAGATGTATTTCAGCAGCTCACTAGTAGAAGAGTGGTGCATGGTTTTAAATGGATGAAAATTAATCTTCTTTTTGAGTCCACGATACCTCTTATAACTTGGGACTCTCTCATTGTAGTGGTTTAACCTCAGCCAGCAACTACGTACCACGCAGCCACTCACTCACCTTCCCCCTCGCATACTGGGTTGGGGAGGAGAATTGGAGAAAAAGGCAAGAAAACTTATGTGTTGGGATAAGAACAATTTTATAATTGAAAATAAATGAAATACTGTAATAATGCTAATAATAGTAGCAATACAAATAATGCTAATAATACTACTAATAATATGTAATTAAAATAATACCATCACTACTACTAATATGTCATGAAAATAATGGAATAGAAAACAAATATAATCAGTCAGCACACGACAACCAACACCCAGCCAGTCCCTGAGCAGTAAAAGCCAGGGAGAGCATGAACCAGAGCCTCAGAGCCCCAAGAGCGAGCAAGCCAGCAGAGCCAGACCCCAGACAGCGAAACCCAGAGCAAGAGAGAGAGATCAAGAGCCCCCAGATCCACTCCCCCAATTCATATAGTATGCATGACATTTTATGGAATTAAATGTCCCTTTGGTCAGTTTTGGTCAGCTTTCTGACTGTGTCCTCTCCCCGCTTCTTGCAAAGAAGAAACTGGGGACACAGGGACAGTATCAGAAGCTGAAAGAGTCCTTGAGTCTGTACAAATGCTTCTCAGCAACAACTGAAAACATTAGTATATTATCAATATTCTTCTCAGTAAAAATGCAAAACATATCCCTATACTAACTACTGTGAAGAAAATTAACTCTATCCCAATCAAAACAAGCATACTCATACAGGGAAATTTATACTTTCCAACATCATAGGTCTAAAAAGTCTCAAATGCAAGTAGGAACTCTTTGCAATTGGTTCATATTTACTCCTTTCTTATCCTGCCAGCTGTTAATGATCATCAGATCTTGTTGGTTGGATAGCTTTTTAGGCTGCTGACCATTCTATAGGATTAGGCTTATTGTTTCTGACAATGAGCAATATTCAGACAGGTCTATTGTCCCATCGTACTCTTTTATGCATTAAAGGCTACCTGTCCATCCTTTTGATATTCTTGGTTCTTGAGCTTTGTCTGAATGTGAGACAGGGCAAACATAGTTCTGCTTTTTAACAATAGCTCTGTGCAAGATGATCACTAAAATGTTTTAAAGCTTTTAGGTATTAGTATTAAGTGGATTTACATTGAATAGGTCTGTCTAATGGATCAGCTTATTGTATTCACTGACAAAGTCATCCGCATGAAGAAAATGCTATTAGCTGTATAGCATTTTAACTCTTCTCTGAAGAGGAGCCCTTTTTTAGCAGTCTTTTATTCTCTTGATGTTGATTATAAATCATGAGTATTCTGACCTCTGCTGTACATTAGCACTAAGAACTTGCTAATAGCTAGCTCCTAATTATGCTGCTGCTTTGTTTTTCTTTTATTCTTAGTTAAAAGTTAATAATATTTCAGATCTTCTAGTTCCTCATGTAATCTATAAAGACTTTCACATGGGAAAATTATCTTAGGAAAATAAGAAAGGAAATTACGTATTTCTAGTGTCTGTCTTTCTACTTCTAGACATTCTCACCTCCATTAAAGTCTCTTTCAACGTGCATTATCTAACTGATTTTATAATATCTCATCTATGTCTAATTTTCACTGACTTGAAAAAAATTAAATTAAAAGATATTACAATAGCTAGATATTACCTGACATGTACTGTCTGAAGTCCAGAAGCTAATAAGCTGCAGCTCGCAGCAGATGAGGTTCCTCTCTTGGCAGGCCTGTCTCAAAGCCCATAAGGTCAATGAAAGTTTTGTCCCAAGCACTGGTGATACCAGGATTTCAATAGGCCATAAGTTTCAAGAGTTTGGGATGTTCCCATGCCTACTCACAATGGCCTGTAATTAAGGTTCCACATCCTATACAGTCGTGACGGTGTATTCAAGCAGGCTCCTAATTTAATTTTGTTTTCTTCCAATGTTATATCTTTCTCTGAAATATCAATCACTTTTCCTATGCTCAGGAAGAGCAATATTATGAAAACTGAAAGAAATGTTGAATGTAGAGAACTGGACATGCTTCAGACAGGATAATTAATGAGTCTTTACCAGAACACTAATCAGTTTGGCAGACCTGCCCTCTTTAACCCATGAAGCTGCTGGTAAATTACTTTGAAAATTAAACCAGAACCACTGGTTACTTGGAACTACTTTTGAACCATGAACAGGGCTGGTGAAATGATCTAGATAAAAGAGATCACTTCAGTATGTGTTACAAGGCTGAGGAACACAGTGATAGTTTCAGCGGTGCTGCTCATTGTAAGGGCAGAACTGGCCTTTTCTGTCCACAGTCTGCTAGATGGAGTTAATATGAACATCTGGACATCCTACCTCTCTTTCTGTGTCTTAATTTATGCAAAAATAATTTAAAACCAGATCCTAAAAAAGATCAAAACAGAAAATGGCATTTCATAACCCTGAATGAGGGGCATAGGTACATCTATCAGGTTTGATTGCCATTCTGAAAGTTCTTCTCCAGACAATCTGTGAAGCTGAAAACCAATAGTCTTTGTGTATAGAAAATGACTGCATAAGGCAGCCACCAACTATCTGAAATGTTGAAATAATATGCAGGAGAATGTTTCATTTAAAATATGTAGACTCCACTTACACACTTTCATTCATCATATACACATTCCTCTAAAGAGAGCTTGAGAGGTTTCTTAAAGAGTTAACAGCCTCAGTGGTGAATACAAGTCCTTTACTCCACCTTAAATCACTTCATAGTATTGTAGCCCTGGCCAGAAAATTTGGAGATAGGTGTCTGGACTCCAGATTCAGGTATTGATGCATATCTTAGGTGGGATATCTCCCATATCTTGGCTAAGTTAAACTAATCCATGAAAGAAAATAAGTATGTGTGTCACATTCCAATTTCTTAGTGCATCTAGTCACAAAAAGTTCCTGACTTCAAATTCAGATCTTGTGCGTATATAGGGAGAAACACAGGTGGGCAGATGGTGACTAGGAATGCGCTCTAATGAAAAATTAATATTATTGAAGGACATACACTTTTCTTTTTTTCCCCAAAAAACATTTCAAGAAAATTTTTGAGCAAGAAAATCTATTTTCCATTCAGGTTTACAACCAGCCCTTAAATAGACTTTTAAAATCCTTGTCATGTCTTCAAGATCTATCTTTACTGGGGTGAATCCAGATCCTTCTGAAGTATTTTAATGAAAACTTCAGAGATAAAATAGTACTTGAAAAAATAACCCCAAAACTGCCGCTGATAGCATGTGCTCCCAGCACAGAGGAAAACTGGTAGAGATTGCATATCTAACACAAATCAAGCAGAGATATTAAACCAAAAATCTCTTAGACTGCAGTGAGTCAATTTACCTCAAGAAGTTGCTCCACTTTAAATCAAGGGAAGATCAGGGAAAATGTGGGCCCTCTGCACAAGAAATGGGAGAGCTGATATCCCAGGACATCGAGAAGGCCAAGGTACTCAATGATTTTTTGCCTCACCTTCACTGGCAAGAGCACAAGCCATTCTCCATGAGTCATGGAAGACGAGGGCAGGGACTGGGAGAATGGAGCGCCACCCATGGTCAGCGAGTATCAGGTTCGAGAACATCTGAGGAACCTGAAGGTGCACATGTCCATAGGACCTAATGGAATACATCCACGGGTCCTGAAAGAACTGGCGGATGGGGGTGTGAAACCTCTATCCATCATATACGAGAAGTCGTGGTGTTCTGGGGAAGTTCCCATTGACTGGAAAAGGGGAAACATTCCCCCCATCTTTAAAAAGGGAAGCAAGGAGGATCCTGGGAAGTACAGGCCAGTCAGTCTCACTTCTGTGCCTGGCAAGATCATGGAGCAGATCCTCCTGGAAACCATTCTAAGGCACATGGAAAACAAGGAGATGGTTGATGACAGCCAGCATGGGTTCACCAAGAGCAGATCATGCCTGACAATTATGGTCATGCCTTCTACAATGGTGTCATGACCTTGGTGGATAAAGGACAGGCAATCGATGTCATCTACCTGGACTTCTGCAAAGTGTTCGACACCGTCCTGCACGACATCCTTGACTCTAAATTGAAGACACATGGTTTTGATGGATGGATCATACAGTGGGTAAGGAAATGGCTTGATAGTTGCATGCAGAGAGTCGTGGTCAACGGCTCACTGAGTGGAGACAAGTGATGGTGTTCCTCAGGGATTGGTATTGGGACTAGTACTGTTTAACACCTTTGTCAGTGGTATGAATGGTGGGATTGAGTGTACCCACAGCAAGTTTGCTGATGACACCAAGCTGTGTGGTGAACACACTAGAAGGAACGGATGCCATCCAGAGGGACCTTGACAGGCTGGAGAGGTGGACCTCTGACAATTTCATGGAGTTCAACAAGGCCAAATGCAAGGTCCAGCACCTGCGTTGGAGCAATCCCAAGCACAAGGCCAGGCTGGGCAGGGAATGGATTGGGAACAGCCCTGAGGAGAAGGATTTGGGGTGCTGGGGGCGAGGAGCTGGCCATGAGCCGGCCGTGTGCGCTGGCAGAGTGCACAGAAAGCCAACTGTATCTTGGGCTGTATCAGGAGAAGTGTGGCCAGCAGGTCAAGGGAGGGGATTCTCCCCCCCTCTTCCGCTCC
>NW_010235241.1:35720-42516 GCF_000690775.1 Eurypyga helias
TTCCAGTACCTGAAGGGGCTACAAGGAAGCTAAGAGGAGACTTTTTACAAGGGCCTGTAATGACGGAACAAGGGGTAATGGGTTTAAATTGAAAGTGGGATGGTTTAGATTAGATATCAGGTGAAAATTCTTCGTGGAGATGGTGGTGAGGCACTGGAACAGGTTGCCCAGAGAAGTTATGGATGCCCTATCTCTGGCTGGTTTCAAAGCCAGGCTGGATGAGGCTTGGAGCAACCTGGTCTAGTGGAAGGTGTCCCTGCCCATGGCAGGGGGGGTGGAACTAGATGGTCTTTAAGGTCCCTTCTAACCCAAACCATTCTGTGATTCCATAAGTTACTTGATCCTTTTTGAAATATGGGCAGGAATCAATCCCTATTTGGGACTAAGCAATCATTTCCTATTAAACTTTCATTGAACAAGAAAGATACTGTCAAAAATTTTCACTTTTGACAGATCGGCTTTTACTGGCCCTCTGACCTTCTCTATCAATGACCCCACAGCCTACACGCACCCCTTAAAAAAAAAAAAAAACAAACCCACTGCATATTCTCCATCAGTTTTATTGACTGTAATTTCCAAGTAGTTTCACATGAACTCTTACAGTAATGAACAGTAATTAACACATTCTCTTAACCCATCTTAGAATTTAATGTTGAGCTCAGGCAAGCAGCAAGGACTATTAACTTTTATGAGTGTATAATGACAGAACAAAACCTCCAAATGTAAGTGACCTCCAAGATTTGTTTTGATTACCAGACATTAAGAAATAAATTACTAGTTCATTAAATCATATGAGAATTTTATTTTGCTAAATAAATCAGGCTATGTTAATTAAAAGTAAGATTCAACTTCTCTAAAATTTGGCCTCAACTATTATCCAATTTGTTTACTATCAAACTGGTACTAAAATTTAAAAAACTGACTTCCGGACTGCAAAATATCTTACGTATACAGATACCTCCCACTTCTTCTTCTCTTCTAACATTCTGTTAGTTCCCTTGGACTAATATATTCTAATTTTGAGATATACTATCTGTGATTTAATTACTTTAACATTAAAAAAAAAAATAGGTTATGTTAGGATAAATATATTATCCAAACCTTTGCCTTCTAACAATCGAGACACCAGAAGAGCCATTGTGAAGTCATTGTGAAGTCAAAATAGAGAGGGGTCACTCCAAATGATATTTCATCGTAAAACAGGGAGGAATTTATTTTACTTTCTGTTAAGGATTAAGTTTGTGCTGTCATAGCTGCCTGAATCAGTGTGGTGGCCTTGGCTGGATGCCAGGTGTCCACCAAGCCACTCTATCACTCCCGTTCCTTGACTGTACAGGACAGGGAAAAAAATGACAGAAGACTCACAGGTCGAGATAAGGACACAGAGATCACTCAGCAATTATCATCATGGGCATAAACCAGACTTTACTTGAGGAAATTAGTTTATTACTAGTCAAATCAGAGTAAGGTAATGAGGAAAAAAATAAATGGTACTGAGAAATAAAAAACCAAATCTTTAAACACCTTCTCCCCACCTAGGCTCAACTTCACTCTCAATTTCTCTACCTCCTCCCACCTGAGCAGCACAGGGGGACAGGTATGGGGAGCATGGTCAGTTCATCACACACTGTCTCTGTCCCTCATTCCTCTGCGCTTTCTTACCCTTTTCCAGTGTGGGGTGCCTCCCATGAGAGACAGTCCTGTATGAATTTCTCCACGATAGGTTCCCATGGACTGCAGTCTTCATGAACTGCTCCAGCGGGGGTCCTTTTCACGAGGTGAACACCGTCAGGAGCAGCCTGCTCCAGCTTGTGTCTCCTGCAGGGTCACAAGTCCTGCCAGCAAACCTGGTCCAGCTTGGGCTCCTCCCTCCTCAGGGCCACAGCTCCTGCCAGGAGCTTGCTCTAGCATGGGCTGCCCATGGGGTCACAGCCTCCTTCAGGCATCCATCTGCTTCGGTGTGGGGTCCTCCCTGGGCTGCAGGGGGGTTTCTGCTCCCACGTGGCCCTCCATGGCTGCATGGCACAGCCAACCTCACCATGGGCTGCACCACAGGCTGCTGGGGAATCTCTGCTCTGGTGCCTGCATCACCTCCTTCTCCTTCTCCACTGACCTTGGTGTCTGTGGGGTTGTTGGCTTCATGTATTCTGACTCCTCGCTCTCTGCTGCTGTTTCTGAGCTGGGTTTTTCTCCCTTCTTAAATATGTTACTACAGAGGCACTACCACCATTGCTGATGGTCTTGGCCTTGGCCAGCAGCAGGTCCATCTTGGAGCCAGCTGGCATTAGCTCTGTTGGTTATAGGGGAAGCTTGTAGCAGCTTCTCACAGAAGCCACCCCTGTAGCCCCCACTGCTACCAAACCCTTGCCACACAAACCAAATACAGTCAGCTTATCAGACTGTCAGACAACTGCGAAAGACAAGAGAGAGGAGACAGTGGAAGTACAAGTCTGGTATGAGAGGAGAGCATAAAGTGATGCTCCCTGGAGTGCTAACTCATTATTAAATTAGCACAGGTATACGGCAAAATGTGGCTTTTGAGATACATGGGATAAGTAATATGCTACAGGCATTTACCTGTCTCATTTGGCTGTGAGAAAGGGGAAAGATAGTTTTGACTGAATATCTAAATTTCAGAAGCCTAAATTTGTAGTTACATAGGATAAATCCTGCCCAGGCTTACTGGACTATGTCTTGTCAGAAGCATTGATTAGAATCATCTGCTCCCTAGCTTATTATATACATATTAAAATTCCACATTTCCACATTAGTTTGAAGTACTCATTGAAACTGAATAATTAAAACTGTAGGCTGTAGACTACATGGAACCACAGCATAAAACTCTTCACTATTTTATTGCTTTGCTTTTTTTGACTAGGGTTTCTAGTCATCAAGACAACTTGGAAATGCATTATAATTGTCACCCATAATGTGTCTGATATATAACTATGTCTATGTGCATGAAGTGTGTGACAGAAGGAATCTTCATTTAAAACATAATTGGTCCTTTGATGTATACTTGGATAGTGTTGCTCTAGAAATTATTCCTTTAAAATAAAGCCCAGCTTTCTTGTTAAATTTCTTTTTCTTGCTCTCTTTTGAGAAAGCTCATGTGGTACATATTCCCACATAGGGCTTTTCTTTTGCTTTTATTTTTCACTGGAACCATTCATTTCCATTTTCTCCCCAAAAACTTACTTTTGCTATCAGAATTTTTTCCTGTTTTGAAGATGAAATTGAAAACTCTGGCCCCGGATGACAGCATGCACACTCTTCACTTTACCCCGCCGCTGGTCCGTTCCTCACAGGCCCTAGCAGGCAAGGCAGGGGAACTAGGCCATGCTCATGGCACCTGGGTTGAAGTGTGGCAGGAGGATCAATGGCCCCTTCACAGACACCATGAACAGCGGCAGCACGACCTTCCTGCCTCTCTGAAGTGTTTTCTGAAGCTGTAATGGCCCCTGGTCTCTCAAAAAAATTCCTGTGTCTCCAAGACATCTTCCAATAACTGAGGCAGGTGTTGTTTAGCTTTCTGTGAGGCAATGGGTGCTGTGCTGCTGGGGTGAGTGAGGGCATAGCTACCTGTGTCCATGAGGAGGAGGAAGAGAGCATTGGCAGTAATGCCTGTCCAGCCAGGGGCTGCATATTGCTGGGGAGCTTAATAGTGCTCAGCGAAGGTCTTGGACTTGGCGGCTACACGCCTTTCCCCATGGGCCAGCCATGGTGGCTGCAGGTGAGAAGTGCCTAAACTGCATCGTGGGCCTGGCTCTGGCTCCTCAGGTGCTGAACTGTCATGGAACTGCAGCTCCCAGCATGTGTCTAGCCAAGGGGCTGAGGCTGGTTTTCACCTCTGCTAGAATATGAACTGACTTTACCCCAATGTCTGCGATGTATGAAAGCAAGATTGTGAAGTGCAGTTTTTTCTTCTTTCTTTTTTTTTTTTTTCTTTATCTCTACCTGTTAAGTTCATTCTCCTGTCTTCCTTCATGTGACTTTTCCATCTCACACTAAGTATCTCTGGTGACATGACATGTACAGCTTCTCTTCTGAGAACAATTCCATTTAGGATGATTATTTTGCCATTATAGGTTCTGCATTGCTAATGGTAATAAATAAAGTGTGAGCTTTCTAGGCCTTTTACATTTCTACTCGTAATGTCTGCCTGAGACTTTATTGCAGAAGGGAAGCATCCCCCCTGCCTCATCCCACCATTTTTAGCCCTATCTCTGAAACAACAGCTGACTTGATTAAAATGTGTTTTGTGCACTATTGAATTTTTAGTATAAATCTTTCACTTGTATGGATTCTTCCCACAGAGCAATGCATCACATTTTTTTGCCAGATAGGCTAAATTACTTTGTCCAGCATTTGTTACTGATTTTGCTTCAGTTCAGGTAAAAATTTTTGGAGTTAGCAGATTTGCAAATGCAAGGACTGACTATAATTGAGCAAGTTCTTCAGAGGCTGATCCTTACTGAGATTGAAATAACCGTTCTTTAGCTTTTTCACTGCCTTTATATAGCTCATAGTCTTTGTTGTCCTTCCCAAACACAATAATCATGTTCTCACCTTTCTGCTAGGCGCTCACACATAACCTAAGGACTTTCAAAGCAGTCTCATACCAAATACATATGAATGAAATTCTGCTACTCGTATTTCAGGGCTTCTTCAATGTTTTGTATTTTATTTGCTGACGCATTTCACAGTGCAGCTATCTTTTACTTGGACAAATCTGTAAATGTTAATTAGTTTATTCCTTGTAACCTTTCCAAGTACAGTCAGTAACAATCATGTAATACCAGTTGCTCTTAAGTCCACTTTTTCTGTAACAAACTTTCTGAAAAGAACATATATTCCATTGCCAACCCACATGTAAATGTACTTGGCTATAATTACTACAACATAAAATGACTAATAAAAAGAAATGACTGAATGAAGCACAATTATACTTAATAAACTAACTTGAAAGTTTAGTTTGCTCACAAATTAATACATAGAAATTCACTTATACTACATCTTCTTAGGGTTTCCTGGAAAATATCAAGTACCATTTTCTGAAATTTTAAAATAAATGTTGTTTGTTTCCTACACATAGATGCAATTTGACCCTCCAAACCATTTCACAGTCTTTGACCTCATATGACTGTCCTGAATGTGGATTTTTCCCATTAACTCTTTTACTGCAAATGGAAATATCATTCCCTTGCTGTCAGGCTGTTAGTGCCAAGGGCTGTATTCTGGCTAGGGCAGCATGCAGACAGCTACTGGTAAGGGGAAATTTGCAAGTAAAATTCTGTTTTGTCATCGTTCAAACCACTGAAAATAATCCAGCTAAGTAAACAGAAGAACTTCTGGGGTAGAGACAAAAGGCGAAAAACATATAACGCATACACATGTGAGCTGAACAAGTCAAATCTAGGGTCTAAATTTTAAAAATTGCATAAAGCTTCTTTTTAAGTCACTTTTTGGCAGAAAATTTATTTAATGCACAAACAAGAAAGAACTGAACTTCAGATGGTGTTGCAAAACCCTGGCCTTCACTAGGTTTTGTCAATTAAATTATTTAAACACAATTCCACAGTACTGAGACCAGTAGTGATAATTCTGTATTTTTATATGGCTTTTTGTTTGTTTATTTGGAACAGTTAAAACAGTTCATGAAAGACCTGAAATGCTCAACCCCTCAGATCTTTAAGGAGCTGTCTTCTATCTACTAGGATCATTATCACCATTTTACACGCTAAGTAAACAGTGATACTAGTGGGAAATATTCTTCCATCCTTTTATCCAAGCTGAGAATAGAGCACGTGCCTTAGGGCAGGGCCTTACCTCACTACTGCCTTGGTCAAATATTGGTCTTCAGCGCCAGCTTTCATACACATGCCAGGTGATACTTGTCACCTCTTTCAGGCCTTAGGGTCTGTAGGTGCAGGGATTTATTCACATACTAGGACTGGAGCTGTGCCACTGTACAGGACAAGTTTTTTCATTTTTCACTTTCCAAATCTCCTGATGCAGATGGGTAATTTACAGTGGTTAATCATGGCAATGTGCCTCAAAATCTTCCATAAATTCCTTCCTGCTGGTAGGACCTGGGATGGTGGTAATTCCCTAGAGCCTTCCTGCTCTGCTGTGGCACCTTACAGCTGTGTGTTTTGGGCATTTAGTTTTTGGTTCTTTCTGAGGTGTTGAAAATGCTTTCTGCCTGGGAGTATGCAAGGACACGTAGATATTTATCCTGCTACATCGTTGTTTGCTTTCAGGGCTTGCAAAGGACTGGTGTTGCAATCCAAGTGGGTGCTTTTGTCCATTGCTAATTATGTAGATAGAAGAGGGAGGAGACCTGAATGTGTAATTATGGAAGTAAATTCTGAAATATGTGCAAATTAGAGGTTTTCTCTCCGATCTTGCACTTTCAAACACCCCTGTTTCATTTTTTGTCAGTAAAATGGCTATAGAAAAACTGGGAAAAATCAAATCCTTGGAAATGAATATTTTTTATTCAAGAAAATAGTATTCCACCTCTTTACAGTTGTGTTGAAAGAATTCTCAAAGGAACTTGTGAGTGATCTTAGAATATTTTAGGATCTGACTCAGTCCCAGGAGACGTTCTATGTTGTGAAAAGTGAATAAGAATATACTTCAAACTGTCTTAGCCCAGATGTTGGTATTCACAATGTAGCAAAGGCAGCTTCAGGGCTTGGGAAGAGGACACATGGATCCCTTTCCCACGTACGTCTGGAGGGTGCTGTGGTGTCACCTCATCTGCTTGTACTTCTGTTCCTCTTTCCCTCAT
>NW_010235241.1:42547-60721 GCF_000690775.1 Eurypyga helias
TCTGCAGATTGTACAAGAGGCTATCTTTAATTCTCATTGACCCTTCCAAACAGTGGAGCTTCAGATGCATCTAATAACTTCACCTTTACATAATCTTAGACACCTGATTCTCTTCTCTCCAAAATAATAGTTTTCAGCAGTATGCAAGGACTTTATAATAATTTAAGTTTGTACTGAAATAAGTGACATTAAGAGTGTCTGGTTGCAGGGAACGCTACAAAGAATCGCTCCTTCTTTGCTACTATTACAGATCACTAGATGCCAAGGGCTTAGCGGTAACAATGGTTCACAAGTAAGATACTGAGGTTCTTGGAAATCCTAAAGGTGTCTACCATATTTACAACCTTGACCCTAATACAGTGGTAAATTGTTAATAGTATTAGGGATATTTGAATCCTTGCTTTATTACATACGGACTCCTTTGAAAGCTCATTATTTATTTGGCAAGTACTTAGCATAACAAATTAATCTAAAGTGACACATGAGAATAAAGTAGATAGCTCAAAATGAAAGCCAAAATCAAGACTAAAGAGGTGGGATCAAGCCTATTTATATTGAGCACTTGTAAAATGTTTTGATAAATGGAAGAGTTTCAAGTAGCTGTAGAAAACTAAAGAAAAGGGAGAAGACCACAAAGGTGGAGTTAATTGCAATTTCAGAGTTTATTCATGGGAGAAGGGTACAACATCCAGGGAGTCTACACAATGCTTTTGCATATGGCTGTTTGTTTAAAAAAGCTACCTGGGAATATTTCTTTAACTGTCCTAGTTAGAGCGATATAACTAGATGTCCTAATTAGAGCGTTACAGTCACTTTTTCCTGTATTATGTTTGTCTTCACTGAAGGATTGTAAAGGAGCTGGAACTTCATTTCTGATTCTTTACCATGTGTTCTCTCAAGAGTTTAATAGAAGAGGTGAAGTGAGCATAGGTGTCTCAGGACAGATGGTTATGCTGAGTGAAAGGCAGGTACGCATGACCTGGGGGAGGGGACAGAAGAGGAAACAGGCTTCAGTGCTTCAGTTTCACTATTAGCATGAGCAAATTCAAGTACACTTGCAACCTGTGGTGGTTGCAGCTGCACAGCTGACGGATGGGGCAGCTTCTGAAAATAGGCTTTAGAGTATTTATTGCATAAGTAAATTTTATTGCTTCTTCTTTTTATTGTTTGTTCATTTTATTTGGGTCACAATTCAAGAAAGCATTTAAGCATTTCAAACAGGTGAATTCTATTGAATTAAAAGTTAAGCACATACTTAAGAACTTTGCAAGTTCAAGGCCTTAATCATTAAATGTCATAAATAGGGCACTGCAGCCATTTGTGTGAATTGGCAAGATTTAGCTCTTTGAATTCCTTGAACATTGGGACACAGTTTTCATACAAGACCTTTGCCTTTATTATGAGATAAAGTTAATTTCAAGGAAGTGCAAAATCATAATCTACTGCTCTCTAGGCCACCTGGTATAGATCCATATGAAAATGAAGAAGATAAATGGGCTGCTCCTAAAAGTGTAATTCTAAGTGACTGTATAAACACAGTAATTTAGAAGGAGGATGAACCATTTAATTACTGTTAGTATTTTTGGATATTAAAGAAATGATCTATTTTTATCTGAATCATCGAAGTTTGAGAGAAAAAATAAGGAAACTGTTGCAATTTAAAGTAAATTAAATAGAATGCAAGACCATATAGGCACAGAATAAAAACCTGAAGGAACCTTTTTAAAGAACCCAGCTCAAGCAATGATTTCTAACCAGTTCTATCTGGTTGTAGTAGACATGTAGCATTGCGTTTATAAAGAAAATTAGAAAAAGGACACAACTTTATATGACGACTTACAACAAACTCTCTCAGCAGAACAGCTTTATCAAGCCAGTTTCCTTTGAAATTAAATTAATAACTTGCTACAGATGTTTTAGTTTTAAATAAAAATATTCAGCCACAATTTCAGAAGGTGTTTGTTTGTTTGTTTTGGAAATTAAGAAAAAACTCCACATAACAGTTGCATAGCTTCAAATAGACTTTGGGTTCACAGTAGTTGAAATGTTAAATTTGTGGGGCTGGCACTCTAAAACGCAGAATTTCAGACTCATGTTTCAAAGTCTAAGTTCTCCACTGTCAGAATCAAGATGATGTATAAGAATGTCCTTGTCCCCAACAGAATGCAAAATGATGCAACTGCATAAGAGCACTGCAAAGTAAAGGCAAGAGATTTTCTGGTTTTCATCAGCATAGTGTGTAGCATTCTGAATTATTTCCCATAGGTGTGCTATTAAGCCAATCTAACTTTTGTAAAGTAAAATTCATACAAAATAACTATTTTCCCAAATTTCCAGTGCCTCGGCAGTTGAAAAGGAACAACCCACAAAATTCTGGGTCAGATAAAATGTTATAGTAAATTGAGACAATCAGTTTTGAAGAGTCAGTGGAACAGTTGATTTGCAGCAGCCTGAGAACTATGGATTTTATAGAGTTTTGTTGTAGTTTTAACTTTGACCATCCCAGGACAAAATCCACGGAAGATTCTGGGCAGAATGACAAAGAAGTGAGAGGGGCATTCCTACCACTTGGGTTAGTGGGAGACAGGGCTCTGGAGACCATTATGTTTAGCTCCTCTGTGACTATGGGTTTGAATCAGATGTGTTTAGAAGAGCTTCTTTTATACGCAAAGAAGAGTTTATGCAGGCTGCAAATGTCTGTGTTACATCAGAGGAATTAAATGGGAAATAACAGGAATTAAATGGGAAATTTACAATTTGTGACAGCAGTGAATAAGAGATATCTGGTAAGTGACAAATAATTCTTTCACATCAGTCATCCCAGTAGCTTTTTCGTGAGCTGGAACAGCAAACATTAGAATCAGGGACATTCAAACTCTCCTAAGAAGTTACACTGTACTCAGGTGTCTTCCTTGAATGATAAATGCGAAATGTTTTCATCTTACTCATACACACTCATGAGTTCTTTTGACACAAGGTTTTTTTAAAATAATTTTTTTTCTCTTTGTGCCACAGACTGGCAAAATGCTTGCTGTGAGTTTTATTTAACTGAGACCTCGAATTTTTCTAGGAAAGTGGTGCTTTTCAAAACTTTGCTTTGTTGACTTAAAATATGTGTTAACATATCTAATATGCTAAGTAATATTGTACAGCATATACATTTAAGGCTTTTCTATATAAATTTATACCCATTTGAGGAAAAAAATATTTTTTTTCACTGATTTAGATTTTAGTAAATTAACATGTCGAAGAGACAACAGAAACTTTATATACTTGTGGTGTGTAAAAGAAAGCACAACATAATTTTCCTGTTATAACCTTTCCTTCTCCCCGAGTTGTTTATGGAATTCTGTCAAGTGACGAACTCACAGACCGCCTCCTCTGGTACATTCAGCCAAATCAAGCAGAGAAAGTGTTCCTTTTTGCAATTTCCAAACACCATAATATATACATAAATTCTCTTGTGAAAAAGGTTAACTTAGGGAGGGAGGAGAGAGCGAAGCAGATACCATAAAGAACTTTGCCCTATTTCCAGTGAATTGAGATTTTCTTGTGGGTTCAGAGTAATTCAGTGGAGGAAAAAGAAGTTTGTCATACTGGTCATAATACAAGAAGACCTGAGGTTTGGGATTTTTTTTTTTTTTTTTTTAGCTTGCCTAAGAAAGACAAGGTGGCAAACCTGAGGCATAAAGACGCTTCAGTGTCAGAAACTGCATTAAATTTTATGCCTTAAAATAAAACTCCAGTTGATATAAACCATGCTGTACTGAATCTTAGGTAAATGTGAATTAGCACATTAGTCAACGTTTGTCTGCTTTTCATGTGCATTAGACACAGGATTTTACCCGTTCTTCTTTATTTGCCAGTATATGATGGAATTCATATGAGGAATATCTGATGGAACATTGATGTTGTATCAGTTATTGGCCAATGAGAAGCAGTAAAACATCTAACGAATGTCCAGACCCTATTCTAGGCTAATGAGGACCTGGAATAAATACATATATTCTACTATGGGTTTTAAAATACATTTTGTTTAGTCTGCAAATCCTTTTCTTTATGTCAGAGACAGATAATAAACTACCTCAGCTGGAGAACTGTGAATACAGTTTTCTGACCTTGTTATTTTTCAAGACACCAACATCCATCACCAGTTTCAATTG
This sequence comes from Eurypyga helias, assembly GCF_000690775.1. Classification (NCBI taxonomy): domain Eukaryota; kingdom Metazoa; phylum Chordata; class Aves; order Eurypygiformes; family Eurypygidae; genus Eurypyga; species Eurypyga helias. Next base: position 46,711 of record NW_010235241.1, read on the forward strand.
TAAAAGGAAATGGACATGCTCAGTAGCCAGCATGATTTTCTCCTACTTGCTGTGGCTTACATTATGCAAGATGAAAAGTTAATCATGCTTTTTGCTTGTTGCATGCAGTTGTTATATATCATACTACAGGGATATTTGAAGGTACTGAGGTTGGAAGAATCTCTGCTTCATCATATTTCTATGACTAGTGTTTTCATAAGTTATATGGCTGATGCTGTACTTACTGGAGAAATTAAATCCTATAAAACTACTTTCAGTAGTTCCTTAGGGGGACATTAGAGAAATAATTGTACTAGCCAGTTTTGAAATCCATAGCCATAATAGTATACACTTACATTCTAATACTTGCAATATTTTAGGAGTGTCAAATGCAGAACTATTAAAAAATACATGTGTTCTGCACATTTAGTTAATCAGGCATAACTTAAAATTTCCTTTAACATAAAAACAACATATGGAAGGAATGGGTAGAGGATCCTACAAAACGAAACCATTACATTGCCCTTAATATGCAGTCAGATAAGGGAATACCCTGAATGGAAATTATCATGTCCTACATTGATAATGAGAGAATAGTGAAATCCCAGTAATGGTGCACCTGTCTCCATGTTAACTACTTACATGTTGATATTTTTAATGAGATGAATCAATTGGGCTTATAATTCAGGGAGTGAATGTCAATGGAAAAACAAACAAAAAAAGGAATCAGGAAGAAAATTCATATGATGATAAGAAGAGATGCAACAAAGGAGGAATAAATGGGGCTTAAGAAAATTCAATTTTCTATCTTAAGCTTGGCAATAAGGAAAGACTACATTTCTCCCTTGATCTTTATGTAATCCCTTTCCCGCATCTGTGAGGATTCCTTGTGGAAAGTATGTAATTCTAGTTTGTGTCATGCTATGAGATTGCTACCTTTGACCTGAAGAGTGACATTCTGTAGCTATTCTTCAGTTTTGGCTTTCTTGTCCACATTCTCATTGCTATAAATTTTATTTGGGTTCCACAAAGAGCTGTACCATCATTGTTACTCAATTGGATTCTTCTAGAGATGCCAGTCCTCTGAAATTTCTTGGCAGGCAGAGCTGGTTGGAATTTGGCTTGATTTAATTTTACTTGGGTTTAAAGAAGATGAATGCTAGCCCTTTAACTGAGTCTAGGAAGCATTTCCAGCAAAATGCAGTTATTTTTCAAGGCCAGGTTTTAGAAGGGATCAGTACAGTAATTTTATAGAAGATGCCACATTGGCTGAAATCCTCTCTGTCTCTGAAGAACAAGTCACACAATAAAATTGTTTTTAAACTGCTTCAACAACATGCTTTTATTGTGAACTACTAGAAAAGATGGAAGCATCCTAGCCAGCAGGTAGGAATCGGGCTTTCTCAAGTCATGAGGGTAAAGGGTCCAAGTTCAGTTTGATTCTGCAGTGATTTCTAATGCACCAGACACTCTCCTGTAATATAAGATTTCAGATATTTTACTATTAAATCCTGACACATTAAAAAAGCATGCAAGATGTCATTTATGTTGTATTTTTATAGTATATGGTGGCTTTTCCTGGTATGTGGAACCCTAGACTGTCAGATGTCCATAAAATGTCTAGTAGTCACATGCAATACATCATATATAGAATCACTGGCTTGGACAAGACCTTAGAGATCATCCAGTCCAACCGTATCTGTCCGCCACTAAACCATATCTCTCAGCACCTCATCCACCCGTCTCTTAAACACATCCAGGGATGGTGACTCCACCACCTCCCTGGGCAGCCTGTTCCAGTGTGTGATAACCCTTTCGGTGAAGAACTTCTTCCTTACGTCCAATCTAACCCTCCCCTGGCGCAGCTTGAGTCCATTCCCCCTCGTCCGATCATCTGTCATTAGGGAGAAGAGACCAACACCCACTTCTCCACAACCTCCTTTCAGGGAGTTGTAGGCAGTGATCAGGTCTCCTCTCAGCCTCCTCTTCTCCAGGCTAAACAAGCCCGGGTCCCTCAGTCGCTCCTCATCAGACATATTCTCCAGACCCTTCACCAGTTTTGTGGCCCTTCTCTGGACACGCTCCAGGACCTCAATGTCTTTCTTGTAGTGAGGGGCCCAAAACTGAACACAGTACTCGAGGTGCGGCCTCACCAGTGCCGAGTACAGGGGGAGAATCACATCCCTGGACCTGCTGGCCACGCTGGTTTTGATACAAGCCAAGCTGCTATTGGCCTTCTTGGCCACCTGGGCACACTGCTGGCTGACATATATGGTGTCAGGATGCATCAAACCTTCTGTGCAAAAAGACATACTTATGCAAAACACCTCTATTCATGCATAATTTCTCTTACTGGGACAACATAGGGCCCAATAAACACACAATTTCCCAAATGTTTAGGTAATACAGTGTCGAAGGCTAATATTTCATCATTCCAAAACATTTTTTGTGATGCAATTTTGCAGCTGGTAATAGTTGCTCAGTGCGCTGGATAAACAGGCCATGAAAAAATTCAGTTAAATTTTGAATTCATTTCAGTTTTGAAATGTTTAATTTTCATGTCAAGAAGAAACTGCTGAAGTGTGTGTGGTCTGTTGACAGACGCTGTAGAGAAAATAGGAACCACTTATATCAAGGTGCAATTCATAACATTTAAACAAATGGACATATTTTTAGGACTTTGCCATTTGTTCCATGCATTCCAGAAAGGGTCCCATCAGTCCCTCACAGGTGTGACATGCAAAGCTTGGAATGATTCTGGCTATTTTCCTGTCAAGACCCAGACACGGATTGTCATACATTAGAGAGAGAAATACCTGAAAACTTAAACACAGATGCACACTTTTTTTAATCTATGTTTAAGTGTGACTTTCTCAACAGTTTTTTGAGCAGAAAGTAGGAAAGCACCCCATCCTCAATAACTCCTCAATTTTATTTTATATAGAGAATTCCTTTCATTCATGTCTGATAATGTGAAGTATAGACACCATAGATATAATATATGTCAGATCTCTCTATCAAGCTTTACTACAACTTGAATTTGTCCAGCCTAAAATGTATTACTTAGCCAGGGAAGGTAATACTTGAAAACTCTTAACAGTATTATCTGTTTTTTCTTCATAAATTCCCTTCCATGAAGATATAAGCTGATTTGGAACATAATGTTCCTTCACATGTGGCAGTTTCTTGCATTATCTAAACATTAATTTTGTTTCTTGGCTTTAATACAATTATTTCCCACTTAAAGCTGTAGAAGCTTTTTTATATGTCTTTCTTTAGAATATTGGAGATTCTAAATTATATTTTCTCATAATTTTCAGAACTGTGCATGAAATAAAATGAAATGTAGGATGCCTCACCAGTTATCATCCTTTATTTTGGTCAGATACAAAAGTATTCTGCTATTACCAACTACTGCTGCCTCCTTGGACTTTGAACTTTTAAGAAAAATTTAGAACAATAACATCAAGTGGGAAAAGTCCATACCTGTAAAAGTGCCAAACAAGCAGTGCTCTACTGCATGTTTAACAGGATCCAAGGTCCAAGTGCCCTCTGTGCTGTTTCAGACCACAAATGCAGTACCTGTTCTGGCCAGAGGTGTTTTGAGTTCTTGTCCTCAGAGTGATAGATAAAGGGAAACATCTATTTTCTTAGAAGAGTAGATAAAACTTCTCAGAGTGTTGTTTTTCTTTTTTCATTTGTTTGTGGGGTTTTCTTTCGTCTGTTATCGATTTCCCTCTCTCCACACGAAAAGTTACTGAAGTAATAATCATTAGAAATAAGGAAATAGAGAGGATAAATGCAGCAGAAAGCATAAGTGAATTATGTGATTTAATATATGTGTTTATATTATAGGGATACATGTTGGCATTAAAGTAATTTAGCTAGTTTTTGGGTAGTTTTTGTCATATCCCAGAAATTGCATGATTTTATATCAGATTAAGATGAATCTGCATAACATTAAAATGGAAAATTTATGTAGAATGAAAGTGCCTTTCATTGTGCATTTCTTTAGCTGTGTTATTCTCTTTGTGTCGTGTCTATCCTTTCTGCTATTCGTGATGGTCACTCTCCTGATCATTTAGGTTTATTGTGATTTTCTTTTTTTTAACAAAGGAGGAATTTCTCAACTAATTTTTTAGCAACTAAATCTTATGTGTGTCTGTACTGCTAGTTTAGTGCAAACTAGCATTAGTCCAGAGCTCTCTGACAGTTAATTTATTAGTAAATTACTTCACTGACCCTCTTAATGTTTGAATGAACTCAAGCTCTGCACTTCCTTAATGAATGAAGGTATTGTCTTTATCCCATGGAATATTTAACTTCTGGCTGATATTACAACTGAATACCAGAGCCAGAAAGGCTTATAAAGCAATTCTTTAGTAAATCATGGGAATAAGTGTCCATGTGTTGAAGATGTTCTTTTATTTTAAGCCGGTTATCATTTAACTCTTTACGTCCCTGTGGCTTTGTGGTAGATGTGAGTCATCAGGGGGAGTAATGAAGGTGAAAGCTTGATTAGTACCTTTGGAAAGGTGATACATGGCAGAAGGAACTGTATCAAAGCTGACATCTAGGGCTTGGGAAGGACAGGTGCATAGGAAGTAAAACCAGTCAAAAATACAGATAAAGGCTTAATGATGTAGGGTTACATTGTCAGAAAACAAACGTAGGCACTAATGAGAATAATTTTGTGCACCCATATATTTACAGTTTTTACTCACTGTGATTAGATGGTATGCCTAAATTGTATAGCTTCATGGATAGTCACAGTGAAGTACTCTGTGAGGAGATCAGGTGGCATTGCTAAATCAATAAGTAAGAAGAATTATTATACCAGTATTTTGTAACATTATCTGGAATAGTCTGTAGTAATATCTGTGAAAATTGTTTCTATACGAAGTCTTAGTAGTCAGGAACTTCTCTCTGATATCTAAATAGAATTGGCTTTTTCTTTGTGTCAGCTTGTGCTTAATTAGCATGTGTAATTTGACCACTAATCTAATCAGTTTAGCATTATCAGCAGCTTTATTCCTGGCACAAGGATATAGATCTGAATTCTCCTAGCAAATTTTTCACCAAATAACTTAAGGTTACATAACAGTTAACTGACTTCCCAGGTGCCATACCTCTGTGAATCTCAGCTGTCCTGGAAGCTGTCAATGACTGACAGTTTTCAATGAAATAAACAGGCTTCAGAATTAGCAGCTGCAGGGAAGATAAATGAAAATGAAGGAAGACTGAAAAGGTCCTTTAAAAATACATGTGTAGTGGTTGGTTTTGTAATCTTTTTTTTTCAGATAGAACTTAGAGCTTTTTGCACAGATCAGTTTATCTGCCTAGAAGCAAACAGTCCTATCACATAAAGCTGTGATGTCACCTGTTTTTGTTACAGATACTGGGGGCAGTAATCATTACAGTCAAGCTTGTAAAACTTTCTGCTCTATCTCCTCTCTTCTGCATGCCCGTAAGTTCCATTTTGAGCTGACATTTTCCACACCTCATTTCTGTCCTTTTTAATGCGCATTTTGAATACAGTGCTCATCGTAGTCACTGAGAAGTGTGTGATATATTTTTCCTTAAAATAATATAAGAGCATGAGAGCAACTTAATCTTTGATGTGATAAACTTTATATAAAGATGAAGACTAGTGAACAGGGGTCAAGACTTTGGACCATGAAAGATTTCTGTGTTTGAACTGTGACAACTTGGCAGAAGTCCATACAGGAGATGAAGAGTTGCCCCTTGACATCTCTGTGAAATATTCAGCTAAAATAAAGACTTTCTTGCTTTTCCTTTCTGTTCTTGTTTATAGTGCACTGCAAAATGTGTGGAACACTCAATTTCCCAAGCTCACAACTTGTGTTTTGGTTTGCTTAATTGCCAACCCACTATTAATACAGTTGTGGTAGGAGACAATAATTAAAAATATAGTCAAGACATTAAATTTTATAAGGCATAATGACTTTGTTTCACAATAGTACAGATGCAAAACTGTGGAGGAGTTCTATGAATACCTCATTCTACTTAAAACATGCAATTTAAAACACTAAAGGAGTTTGCTTTTCAGATTCTTGGCATGCCTGCATATATTTAGGAGGGAAGAGACATCCATTTCTACAAAGTAAGGTTTACTACTACTGTCAGTATATCTGATATGATGCACTAGTTTCTCTGGGGAGTTGGAGATTATATGGTTTACTGTGGAAAGTTCATCTGGGAAAGGTTACCAGATTCTGTCAATTTAAGCTGTATCATTTCATGTGCATTGTTACATTTGTTTGTTAAAGGAAGCTAGGAAAGGATGCAAGTTTTAGGCAGCACTCTCCAGCATGAGGAAGAACATTCCCTTGGTCCTTCACCAACCCTCAGGAGAACACAGCAAGATCCTCCTGTTCATGGAAGCAAGACAGACATAGTATAACAGAAACAGTGGGGTTTGTACTGCTGCAAACTGTGACAGTCAAGCACAGGGCTGATCAATAGGAACCCCAAACACCTTTGATTACATAATTTACTCTACCTGATAAAACCCTTTCCCCTCCCTTGCTCCCCACTGGGCTCCAATTTTGCCCAGCTGAAGTGTATTTCCCCACATATGCATGGTGGTTTTATAAGGCTCAGGCCAAAGTGAAATGGGATTTTTTATTTGTTTGTTTTCTTTATTTCCTTCTCTCTGAGGCTTACTGAGCAGTTAAGGCTAATTCTAATCTTTAAGCTTAATTTGTATACAGAAGCAGTCTCCCCGATATTGCACCACAAACAGAAAAGGCCTGACTCTATGTATTTGGCTTCTGATGCCTGCTTTTCAATTATTATTAAAGCAATCTAACAAAAAAGCATTTAAAAGAAAAAAACAACTGCCAGATTTCCTTTAAGATAAGTTTAAATCTGATATATGTTCTAGTTCGTTGCTATTCAAATATATGTGTTGTGCAGGACAACAATTCTGATTGTTCTTTATGGTAAAAACATTATTGAAATTCTCTGGTTTTGTGCTCTACAGGTCTGAGCTGCATGGAGGGAGGCTTTTACTGTTGTTTGATTTTTGTGGGGGTTTTTTTAAGCTAATTTTATTGTTATTTGGCTAAGGTTAGAGTTGAGGTTCTTATTTGTGATTTTTTTCCCATGTTGCAATTTTTCTGATGTTGAAATGGTGGTGGTGTGTTTGGGTTTTTTTTTTTTTTGGTGTGGTTTGGGTATTCCTCTTTTGCAGATTTAGGACCATGCCCAGAAGGAAACAAGTATTAGACCATGTAGAAACATGTATGCAATTGTTAATGACTGGCGAATACAGCTTTTCTGTGTAATTAGCCTTAATATCTCAAAGGTAAGCTTACCTAGCTTAAGCAAGTTTATTAATTTAGCAGCGAAACCAGAAATGACTTCTGTGGTGAACTTTCTTTTCATGTGCAGCTATTGAGTTTGTTGGAAATGAGCCTGATGACTTGACACCACCTTGCAATGCCATTGCTGCTGCAAATTAATGTGTCAAGTTTTTAAAAACTTAATACCTGAATCATGTTTCCTTTATGTTTGAAGACACAATCACTGTTGTGCCTGACTACCATTTCTACTAAATGGCTTTAATATGTACTCACCTTATCTCAGTGATTTTTCATAGAATTAGATTTAGAGTAATTAAGTAGTAATTTCAAATAAATTAATTTGATTACTGTCTAAGTTTTGTTTTATTTTTTAAGAAGTAAAATTTTGATGAATGAATACTTCTCTACTGTTAAAAAATTTAAAAAGAATGAGCTTTACATATTACATGCATTGTAACTGAAAGATCTCTATAAAAGAGGTATCATCCTGGTTTTATAGCTGTAGAATCTAAGTCTTGGTCAAGTAGCTTCCTCAAATCTCTAAATAAATTAGTGGCATAGGGTTATATTTTTTGTTCTTGCCGTATCTGAATGAATTCCTGTAGAACATGTTTGGGCTCCTTAAATCAGATACAATTTCATTTGTAAATTAATGTAATAAGATTCCCAGGAACAGATAAATATGTACATAATGAGAGGTTTGTTAAAATAATGAGGGGAAATAGAGGCTGTAGAAATGGTGGATGATAGTAGCAAAATAAATTACTTAGAGACCAAAAGGCTAAAAAATGTAACTTAGACCAAATAATTTCATCAGTTTTTTATGTAATGAAAGTTTATATAAGCAAATAGTTTTACTGAGTTCATATAAACATGGATTATGGGAATTAATGGATTGTTCTGGCAAGAGTATTTATTAAAATTATTTTGGTTTTATTCTCTCTGCTTTAAAAAGCTTTACTTAAGCCAGAGAAATTTGCTCAAAGATTAGCCAGAACTAGTAAATTTTTACAAGATTTATTTTTTGAACAGAAAGTGACCTTATTCTCTGCCAGAAAGTTGAAGTAAATATACCTCCATCCTAGGTCAAGTGCTATTTTTCAGTGACTTAGTGGTCATATCTAGTACAGATGCTGTATTTTTTTTTCTCCTGTTTTCTGGAATTTGTAGTGTTATTGCAAATACGTAGTAAATTTCCAACAGATGAGATAGGGATGGATGAGAAACCAAAAGTGTTTGCAGCTTGTCCCTGCTATAAGAACCCTGACACCAGTAATTATCCATCATTTGAATTTCCTCTGAGCCCTTTAAAAACACTTTTTGGTAGAAGTGGGAAACATTGCTTCAGTTTATTTTCTGCAAGTTACTCTAACATGTAGTTCCTGTCTGCTATTTCTTTAAGAGTTTAGGATAATTGGGCATGGAATTAGTTGAACATGCTGCATAAAAGCTGGATTCCTCTGAATAAGATAATGGAAGCTGTCACACACAGGCAAAGGTATGGACTAGATGAAAGGAGGGAGTAGCAGTTTTGGGGTAGAATTAGTGGACTGATTTGAACTATGACTCAGGATTGGTTCAGAAAGTAGTTGCTGAACTTCAGGAAGATTGTTGTGGATGTGCTCATCATGATGCTGGAATTTTGTGAGGTATAGGGCTACTTTCAGATAATGGAAACTTGTTTAAATTTTATTGCTCTTACCTGTGGACCATCAAATTTTACAAGTTTTAGTTGTGTTTAAGAAATATGTAGAAGTAACTTTTCACTGGTTTTAATTGCAAAATGTGATTTTTTTTTTTATTCCTCTTTTGCACTGGGTATAATAAATTAAATTTCTTTAAAAACTTTAGATCAGTGTTTTCTCGCAATAACTCACTTGCAAAACATTGCTTTCATAGGATGTGCACCTGTTCATCTATAATGCTGTGGGAAGTGCTATAGAGCTCTTTCAGAAAAAAAGTGGTCCTGTTCTCCACTGATTGAAAGCATTTTCTTTCCAGGCCGTATTGGACCAGTTCTCTATCTCTTAGATTGCTCTGAATGAGTTCCAAACCTGCTACTGTTAATCAGACTTCCTAGCATTTACAAGGCATAGCTGAAAGAAGGAGGCAAGGCGGCCTACCCCAGGCAGCTGCCTTCTTTATAAAAAGGGAAATGTCATAAGAATGCTTTGTTGATAACTCTGCTATGAATCTAAATGCTTCCTAGAGTTTTCTTTCAGCTTTGTATTAGTGTTGAGCCAGAATCAACACTTCTGTAGATAAAAACTATTGTTTTGTGCATGTATATTTTGAAAATGGGCTTTTGCATTATCATTATACTTTTAAATGATGATGTTTGCAGGTTAAATTGATATTAATTTTAAGGGTAAATCTGAAGAACCATCTACTTACAAAAAGTAGCCAATGAAATGAATTGCAACATTTCTCCTTTGTATGCCATCAATCAGCTATCCAAACATGCAGCTGGATAAAGGGCAAAATCTATTTTGAGTGAGTTTTGTATATTATGTGAGAAGTGTTAATATCGCATAAAAAAAACTACTAGGGACTTGGTGTTTGGTGTACATGATGTTTTGGTATGGTCTCCCCAAAACTGGAAAGAAATGAATTGGCTAAAAAACCCAAAACAAAATCAGTTCTAATTTTTCCTTTCTGTATATTAAAAAAATATTTCTAAAATTATTTTTATTCAAATAAAATATTTTCAGTAGTTCTGGAACAGTTTTAGGGCTTTTGTTTCCACCCCTATCCCCTGAAAGTCTACAGTCAAGCTGAGTCTTTAATTTAGGATCTTAAAGGTATGCTAGAGCTTCTTATGTGTAAGGCATATTTCAAGTTAGTTGTAATTTTTCTTTTCCCCCCTGAATGTAGCTTTTCCCAAATCTTATTTAATCTATGTTTTTGTTTTCAGCAGATCATAACTTTATCTTATTGGGAGCTTTTGTATGCTTGCAAAAAACCCCAAGTATATATTCAACTCTTTTTCCTTGTCCCCTTCCCTTATACTCATTTGGATAGTAACAAGTTTGATGTAAACTTGACTCTGAACTTGTTACATTGATGTGTTTGGAATGCAGAATACTGACAAAGAGTGATAAAGATTGTGTAATGCTTGAGCATTAAAGGTTATTGCCCAAACACGTATTCCGTGTTACGGGTTGGTTCCCTACGCATGTCCCAACTAAATGCTTCCTTGAAAGAGAACTGAGCAATTGAAGAATTTCTACATTGTATGTTTACTGTTTCATTTGAAGTTTAAATGATTGCTTCTGAAAGACTTTAAATATCCTTTTTCACTGTTTATACTAGTCTTCCCCTTTTATCTCCCACTCCCCCAAGAGTAAAAGACTGAAATAATTTAAATACCTTCCATTCTGCTCCCCCTGCCCGCCATTCATTGTTAGTCTCACCTTCAGGGTATCTGGCCTTGGGTGGAAAACTTCATATGGGAATATGCTGGGTATTTGTTTTTAAAGCAATTACTTCCATTATTTATTTTTTAATGTGAAATTTCTGCTAGTTCTTGTTACATCATTCTGTTAAATTCTGTTCCATGCAGTTTGGATTTAAACCATGCCGTAAATCTAAGTTGCTGTTGCACTATCCTATTGCTGATGGCTGGATAGTGGCTACAATGGTTTATTCATTGTATATACAAAAAAAAGTTATGGAAATGTGGAAAGGAAATGGATTGCTTACAAATGGATTTTTTTTGTCTTTTATGCTCATGTGCCAAAATAATGGAATGCAAGCTGTGCATAGACTAATCATAGAATCGTTAGGGTTGGAAGGACCCTTACAGACCACCTAGTTCCAACCCCCTGCCATGGGCAGGGCCACCTTCCACTAGACCAGGTTGCTCAAAGCCTCATCCAGCCTGGCCTTGGACACTTCCAGGGATGGGGCATCCACAGCTTCTCTGGGCAACCTTTCCCAGTGCCTCCCCACCCTCTCCAGGAAGAACTTCTTCCTGATGTCCAGTCTCAACCTCCCCACTTCCATTTTAAACCCATTTCCCCTTGTCCTGTCACTCCAGGCCCTTGTAAAAAGTCCCCCCCAGCTTCCTTGTAGCCCCTTCAGGCACTGGAAGGTGCTATAAGGTCTCCCTGGAGCCTTCCCTTCTCCAGATTGAACAAGCCCAACTCTCTCAGCCTGTCCCCATGGCAGAGGGGCTCCAGCCCTCTGATCATCTTTGTGACCCTCCTCTGGACTCTTTCTAACATGTTTCACTAGCCAAGATTATCTTTATTAGAAATACATTTTGATCCTTCCCAGGTGTCATATCAGATTTGCCTTAAAACCAAAATTCAGGAAATGAAACCCAAGGGGACTGACCTTTTCTTGTTGATGTGTCTAATGCAATTCTCAGATGACACATAGTAACAGATATGACTGGTGGAATAACTGAGCTGCCAATAAAGTGCAATGGTGGAAAAGCTAGCGTGAATTTGGGATGTGCACGCAAGATACTTTAAAGGAAATAAATGTATTAGTAACTATCTATGAATATCGAGGGGAGGGAAAGGGATTAAACCTTAATGACAAGAAAAACTACTTAACTTGAGAATGATTTGAGAGCAAGTTAAGCTGGATGTTCACAACTATGTTTTGTAGGAAGACTACAAATTAAGAGGCTACTTCTAACATTTCTACAAATCCTATTATTTAAAAAATAATACTATCCACTTCTAATGATGGAGGTTGACAAATCTTTTGGAACAGACTGATACAAGAAGGAATTACTGACGAAAGGAGATTGAGGTTGTGATAGGAACTTCTGGGTGCTGAATATGTTGGTAAAACAGGGTGGCAGGTGGAGGGTGTGAAGAGTGATTAGCTGGTTGTTTGTACTGTTTGTATTCTGTTAACTCTCACTTAAGGGCTTCTGCTATTTATCTGCTGGCAACCAGAAAAGATGACACTCTCTCCTTCTGATACATAACTTGACTTCTAGAGTTTATATTAGACTTATCATTTGTTTGCTTGCTTGGTTTTTTTTCTTTTTTTTTTTTTTCTTTTCTCTTGTTTTATTAGAGCTTAAGCACAAATGGTGAATGACGTGAAATGTACCACTACATCCTGACGTTGATTCCTGGCTTTGGTTGGTCTCCTTCCCATCAGAGAAAGAAACGACCTCCTTCCTAATGGTTTTTAGGAGGCATAGCAAGTTTTTGATGATGATGTGCAGAATAAGGACTTTACAACCAGGCAGGTTATAAAGTAGGTATGTTTATCACAGCGCTGGGCACGTTGGGGATCATTCCACCACAAACATGCACACCCTCAGATAGCAATCAGGCTGTTTTATCACAAATATACATACATATTTATTGATAGTTTATACACAATAAACAGTTCTCCAAGAACAGGGCGGACCGATTCCTGGTAGGAACACTCCTTCAGCTCCCCCTTCGTGCACTTGCGCAGTGCACCCTGGGGGTCGTCTTCGGTGGTCGTCAGGATGAAGGCTGCAAGTCTTCCTCACATTGTCCTTTTTACCTTTGCTGCCATATTTTCATTCAAGGTCACTGAAGGGAAAAGGCTTCTTGTATTATTATGGGGCAGAGGTGTAACCAGCCCACACCACACTCCCCCCCCCCAAAAAAAAGAAGGGGTGTGGGGGTAGGAAAGTACCACCTTTTAGACACTAGCAAACAGGGTTGTCTGCACTAGACCAGCAAGACTTCTCTGTTAGCTCAGCCTTGTATTTTAAAATTCTTTATTCATGAGGATGACTTCTGCAGCTGTCAGCAGGATAATTCCCTGTACGAGTAGAAGGGTGACATTTAGTGCCAGTTGTGTTAAGGTGTAGAATGTACTTTTATCACAGGTTCTTTCCTTCCTTTACAAAATATCCTGTAGTCTCTTTGTAGCACAAGTATGCTATAGATTCTAAATGACAGTGATAATTATGCAGGAAGGATATTTCTTAAGGAATTTTGAACTATTATATGAGTTATGGTGGCTTTTCTTGTTGCATGTTGGGGTTTGTGAGGAGGTGCTATTTAGTTGAGGTGGTTCAAGCATTACTGTGGATACTGATTCGAATCCTCCTGGGAAGTCTTATTGTTTTATACTTCCTTAATCCCCATATATCCACTTCTGTGTGTTTAAGTGCGTGGATCCTTAATTCAGTACAACATGGTAGACACTCTTCAGGTAACAGTATAAGCATAGGGTATCTCAATCTAGAACAATTGCCTTGATTGGAGAATTTTTCTCGCTAATAGTGAAACAGCATAAATTGCAAAAGCAGTTAAGAAGCTGATAATCCTGGAGGTGATCACCTGAAAAAGCCAGAGAAAGAGAAAATATACTGTATGTTTTCCAATCACGGTGATTTTGCCACACCAGAGTCCAGAAATATGAATATTCTCCTATCAGATATATCTACTTTGTATATGTAAACTATGTATATAATACATCAAACCAGTTATTCTATAATATATCAAACAGTGGAATAGTGATTCTGAATTTTGTTTCCTATAAGTGTATCACAGCAAAGTTTGTCTAAAAATGCTTTGCTTAGCATGTATGGTCTCTGTGAAGGGGAAGAAGTACTTGTGCTGGTTTTAGGCAGGAAAGAGCTAATTTTCTTCACAATGACTGGTATGAAGCTGTGTATCTGGATTTACCCTGAGAAAAGTATTCACAAGTTGTCTTTTTAGTTGGAGCTGGGGAGTGCTTGCACCAAAATCTAG
>NW_010235241.1:60787-61079 GCF_000690775.1 Eurypyga helias
GTTAAGACAGCCAACCCAAACTCACCAAAGGCATATTGCATTCCACAGCATATCATACTCAGTACATAAGCAGGGAGTGGACTGGGGGGCCATAACTCTCTTGCTGGCTCCGTAACTCTTTTGCTAACTCCTTTGCTGATTCCTTAGCTCCTCTGTTAGCTGTTTTGCTAACTCGTTTGCTGGCTAGTGAGTTGGCGGGTCAGTTAGCTTTCCCAGTTGTGTTTTCAATGGTAGGGCTCGCCTGACTGCTCTTGGGCTCTGGCTGTAGGGCTCTCTGGCTCTGACTCTCGCT
>NW_010235242.1:0-213 GCF_000690775.1 Eurypyga helias
CCACCGAGGGGTCCGGTGGGGGGGGAGCACCGCCCTCCAGCCGTTTTGGTGGAGAAAAGGGAAATACAGGGCTGGGAAAAGATTTTTTTTAAGGTGGGGTAGAACGTGCCTCGGGGGATGGTGGATAAAGATAAGGTGAGAGCATGGCCTGCGCCTCCTCCCAAGGTTGTCCCTTGTTCAACCGCCCTCCTGGCTGGGAAGGGTTCTCCTTCC
>NW_010235242.1:335-2112 GCF_000690775.1 Eurypyga helias
TGTCCAAGAGGCACCACAACGCCATCACCCACCACGCTCAAGATGTGAGAAATGAAACCATCTTGGGTGAACTCGTGTTTTTTCCCCCCCAAAAACCTGATTTTTATCACTGCACGAACAATAAATTCACAGTAACCTCAGCATCCCCCACCACACGCTGCACAGGGGCTGGTTTTATACCACCTCGGTCATATCTCATTTATCTCCTGCTCCTTCCGTTCCGCTTTTGCTTCACCCCCCAGTTCCAACCCGCATCACGTCCTCTCCTTGGAGAAAGCCACCTGCACCAGCACCGGCTTTTCCGCACAGTGCAGAAGAGCCAGATTTCGTTCTCCTCCCCATTTCTCTCCCAAGGAATGTTTTCCTGTCGTGTTTTCATGTTTTGGAGCGGGAAAGAAGCAGCGCTATGAGGCTGTACCAAGGCACCACACCCTGCGGATGCCCTGGCACCAGCCAAATGTAAACACCCAGCATGTCTCCTAAAGCATCCCGACCCAGGGAATTGCTCTCCGCCACAAAATCAAAGCAGCCCAGGAGCGTTTCTTCTCGCTGATGGAGAAACTGAGACATGGGAAGATGAAACGAAGCCAAGAAAAAAAATCCCCCAAGGTTTTAAGGGAAGTCAGGAACTGAACTGGCTCCCAGTGGTCGCTTCTGCCTCTTCGCCGCCGCCTTCTCCACGAGAAGGATCTGCTATTAATAACCCTGCTATAATCAAAACCATCCTCCCCCTATTTGCGAGCTCATCCAGCGGCGCAAGCCCTCCCTGGGGAACACCTTCCCCAGATTTGCAAGTCAGCTCTCGCGAAAAACCTTTGCGAAGGGAAAAACCTTCCCTCGCCGGAGCCGCGTCAGGGGCGTCGCGCACCTCCCGGCCCAGGCGGGACAAGCTCCAGCCCGGCAAACGGCAGCGAAACTTGTCCTTTCTCCCAGCGCGCAGCCGGCTCGGTCCAGCCCTCGCAAGAGTCATTTCCTGCCTCCGCTGGGACCTCTTGAGAAATTCCCGAGCAGCGGCACCGAGACGCGCCAGCGGACGACACCGAAACGTAGGATGACGAACTTTTTGCTTGCGGCACTCTTGGTTCTTCATTTTTCGCTGGGTAAATACGTTTTCGCGGGTTTTCCGGCTTGCCGCTGAATTTTATCGCGCCGCGAAGCGCCGGGCTTGAGTTATTTCTACGCTTCTGGGGAGGCTGCAAGGCGCTCGGGGTGGGGTCCTGGGGGCTGAAGGGTCTTGGGGTGTTTGCTTGGGGTCAGTAGCAAAACCAAACATGCAAAAAGGACCTAAAAAAAGGGGAAAAGATGATGGAATTCCTAAGAGTTAGAATAAAATGTATGCTTGGAGAACATAGCCCGTGCGTGGAAAGCAGAGCGCTTGCGGAACAGGGTCTGGTAATTAACGTTTTCCCTGTTGCATTCAAAATAATTTGCAATAGACAGCTGGGAGCTATTAAAAGAGACAGATACAGGCAAGGAAAAAAAAAAGCCAAACAGGATTTCCTCAAGTGTTAGGTGAGCACTCAGGAGACGCGGGGGGACCCACGGCAGGGGCAATCGTGGCAACCAGGGCGGCGGGAGGGATGCGTTCGAGGCAGGAACCTGAATTAACCCGGGGTGAACTCAGGCGCGATGAATAACGTTTTGGGAAGGTGAGACAGCGGGCAGCACCGGCCCTGGGGTGAGGGCAGATAACTGGAAACGGGCAGCTGCCCGCGGCTGTGCCACGCCGTGCCGAGCCTTCCCCCTCCACCACCGGGAAGAGGGAACGACGCCAAAT
>NW_010235242.1:2133-12119 GCF_000690775.1 Eurypyga helias
GCGGGGTTAAGCTGCCGAGGGGGGTTTCCAGATGGAAGCTTTTCGTGGCAATACAAGTCTATTATTCTTAGCATGGCTCCAGTGTAAATACAAGAGCCAACTGGGAATGACTTCCTCAGAAAGCTTCGTGCGTGGGATAATGTGCCCCGAGAGCTGGAATTCACAGCACCGGAGCCAAAGAGGGCAGAGGGGTGTGGGGGTGGATGGGAGAGCGAGCGTGGGAAGGCGTGGGGGGGTGGATGGGTCTACGCCACTTCCACTTTCAGCCCGAGTTTCCCCAAACGCTCGGGATGGGGATAGGAGGGGTTGAGGTGTTTTACACGGCAAGGCTGAGCGACGGATGAGGCTGCGTCGCGTCACGAGGCGCAGACCCCACTCCCACCCCGGGGCTTTGATGCCTGGACAGAAATCTTTGGGCTGGGTCACCATTTTCCAATAAATTCCTAACGATGATAGCTTTTCGGATCCGGATTCCTCTCCCAGCCTGCTGCCGGTGCTGAGAAACCCAGGGCTACGTTAGGAGATGCTGGGAAGTTTTAGGGGGGATACCCGGGGCTACAGCTGGGCCCAGGCACGGCCAATGGCATCACTAATATTATTAATAATATAACGTAGAGTATTAATGTTATAATTAATATTGTCTTATTATAGATGTGTATTAAAATAGTAATATAATAGCATTATCTGACTTTATTGCATGAGTATTGTTATGAGTATATTATTATTATATGGGTGTCTTATTTTATAGGAGCATCTCATTGCAATATTGTATGAGTGTTATAGTATTAACATTCCCAATTAGCCTGCTTTGTAAGACCCTGAAAAGTAGAAAACATGTAGAATCTTGCATCTGAAAAAGGGAAGTGAGTGACTTGCTACGGCTCTGACAAGATCACAGGATCCAGAAACCCCTCGAGAGTGACTCAGTAACCGCGAGTCTCTCTGCTGAGCCTCCTGCAGTAGCAAAGCAAAAGACGCACGAGGAATAAAGCAGCTCCAAATGCACGAAGCAGAGCTTTGGGATCCAGCCCAAAATAAAGCTGGGGCATGAGGTACACGACCAGGGGGTTGCATCTCCCTCTCCCTGCACATCCGCACCCGCAATAAGGCAAACAGCCTCCCCTGGGAGGAGCTCTGGTTCCGTCTGCAAGACGGTACCTTCTGCTGTGAACTCTGATGCGATTACGGGCCGGTTTGGGAATCCGACCCTCCCACCGGGAACAGGTTTGGCACAAAGCGCCAATAAATCAATGAAACTACTCATGTGAAACCGCATCCAGCCGGTTCGACACGCATCTCTGTCGGTGCCGGATGATGAGCCATCCATGTTTTGTTTGTTTTTAGGGAATGCTGAGATAGAAGAAGAGGAGATAACCGAGTTTCTATACGACTACGCATCTCGTTTCAGTGAGCCAAAAAAAATCCTGCTTTTTTTTGTTTATTCTATGCAAGCTGCATGAGCAAGCTGGAATAACCGGGGTTGGAAAATGCTGGGAGGTCTCCATCCAGGCAGGGAGATCAGGCTTTGCCCAGAAAAAACCAGTGCAAAGGCACTGAGGAGCCACTAAACGAGGCCTCTGCAATTACAAATAACCCCCGTGGGACACTGAGCCCATCCCACTTCCCCATGCTCCCCCCAGTAAACCCCAGTGCTCCTTGCCTGTAACTTAAGCTAAAAGCTCATGGCAGACGGAAACGATGGTGCCGCTGCGGGCCAAGGTCCCTGCAGGCTCGGAGCTGTGCCGAAATTCCTGAGCCCATCCCACTTCCCCATGCTCCCCCCAGTAAACCCCAGTGCTCCTTGCCTGTAACTTAAGCTAAAAGCTCATGGCAGACGGAAACGATGGTGCCGCTGCGGGCCAAGGTCCCTGCAGCATCGGAGCTGTGCAGAAATTCCTGTAGGAAAATGGATCTGAGGTCGGGGGAGATGCTGCTTAATGTAAGAGGTTTGCCGAGCGGTGGCTGCGTGGGAATTCGAGCGGCTGGTTACAGGCAGGCAAAGCAGCAGCAGTTCATTTATCCAAGTTATTCAGATTAATGGGAATGACACTGATTATCCAAGGGGGAAAAGACACACACTCATAACGCCATAAGGGTGGGACTCCTCACACCTAACGCTGGATGATGCGCAGAGAGCACAAACGCTCCCGACCTCCTTTAGAATCAGTGGAGGGAAACTGGTACCCGGTGTCTCCACCGACTTTAAAAGCAGCTTCTGGAGACCCTCTCAGAGTCATGTCTGAACGACTCCACGAGCCCCCGATACAAGTGTGAACATCCGTAGGAAACACACGCCCCAAACCCACTTTGGTTTGGGCGTAAAGCATAAACCAAGATCAGAAGTAGAGTTAAAAGACGCTTCCCCAGAGCCGTTCTGCCCCCAGTAGTTCTCGTTACCGTCCGAAATCACGTCTTGCTGAGCTAAAGAGGTTACTGGGACGGACTAAGCGCAGAGATAACCCCGGTGACTGCTCCTGGGCTTTGATTTCTGCAGCGGGAACAGAGTCCTGCACCCCCCCCGCACGCCGACACCACTGCTCACGAGCAAACGCAGCCCCCGGCCCGGGCAGCCTCTAAAATGAAATTTTCCCACCTCCGGGATCGATGCTGGGTGCTGTTTGTTATTACAACGGCTCGAGCGGGCGGGATGCCTGCCGGGCTGCACTGAGCATCAGCACAGACGCAGCAAGACGACGTTTTCATTCCAGGTGACTACTTATACGCCACCGTAGAGTATTATTCCGAGAACACCACGTTAATACCCACCATGTATTCCTACGAGGTGAGTCAGACTTTCTCTTTCTATTTCCCCAAATAACGGGCAGGCCTTCCTGCCCGAAACCACTGTGGCAAGAAGAAATAAATAGATTTAAACCACTGATTTTAAATCACTGACCAACCCAACTCAGTTTGGGCAAAAAGCATCCAGGCAACAGCTGGGATTAGTTTGCCATGGGCTTCTTTTGCCAGTTTGCCCAGGAGAAGGAAGGATAAGGGGGAAATTCTCAGTTTTCCTAATTAAATAATATCAAACCTGTCCCAGGAAGGGACCCCTCTGGACACAAGTTGTCATGTCATAGGTTATTCCATCCATTCGAGCGCCGTCAGGGCGCTGGGGATTTGCAGAAGAAGATGGCACTCCCAGCTCTCCACAGCTCCCTTCGCCCAGATAAGGATGCTCCGGGGCAGCAGTGGGATTTCTCCCCCAAGGAGCCACCTCTGGGAATAGCTAGGAAGGCAGAGGAGCTAGTCAGGGCTGAAAGTTGGCTTTTAGCACATCAAAACAAGCGATTTTTGACTGATTTCTTTTCCTTGACTTGCCAGGACCTTCAGGAGTCGGTGGGATCGCCCCTCCGGTGCCACCTCCCCCTTGTCGTCGTCCTCCTCAGCCTCCTGGGGTTCCTGCTATGACTCCTGCTGCTCCACAGAAGGTACTAAAGCCCCGTGGGATTTAAGCACTCAAAATGTGTCTTTAAGCCAGCAAAATTCCATCCTGAGGCAGCAAGCAGCGCGCCGCAGCACCTTTCAAATTAACTTAAAACTAATTAAACCTTTTAGGTTTAATGCCAGGGACACCCCAAAGCTTTAATTGTTCCTCATGACCTGAAAAGGCATTTTAGGGTATTTTTCCAAAGCACCCAAGTGACCTCCTTGCATCCAGCCTTCAACAGGAGCTTCAGTGATGTGAACACCCTTTTGGTACCCCCAGTCCAAACCGGGTCTCAGCCCCCGGCACTTCCGCTGCTCAACCCCCCAAATCCCCCTTTTTTCCCCAGAGGCGGAAGCTCAGCGACAACCCAGGTGCACACAAAATCCCCGTCCCGCCACAAGCGTGACTTGAAACACAATAGGAGGACGTGGCAACCACTTCCTCACCTTCTCCCCTCCTTTCAGACGTGACGTCGGCGATGAAGAAAAGCACATCGTCACCGCGTTGGCAATTGCATCCTCTAAACGAAGCGGTCAGCTCCGTGACTGTGTGCACAAAGCTTTCAGTAGCTGGATGATGCCGTCCCGAACCACAGAAGTTGTGCAGACACTGAAGAGCTTTGTAATGACTAGGTTCTTTCCTACTTCCTATTATTCTGTTGTAAATAAGAACTCCTGCCAATAAAATTACTAACAATCGGCGTTCCGTCTCTAGCGTTAAGTCACCAACACCCTCTGGGAATGCAGGAGAAACTCCAGCTCCATCCACCCCCCCCTTGAGCTGAGCTAACCTGCTCTTCCTGCTCCAATTCCCACTCCATTTCTCCAGGAAAAACTCAGCACCTTGGGGACCAGACGCAGATTTTGTCACATCCCATATCCCCAAGCCACCACGTTAAATGCGGCTGTTTTGGGACAAACCCAAACTGTTTATTTGCTAGAAATACCAGCAATATCTGCAGTGCAACAAGAAATTGGATCAGAAAAAAGGTCCCTCCAACCAACACAGCTCACATCAGCTCACCACACAGAACAAATTGTGCCAGAAAGGGGGGTTTTTGGTCAAGGAATCTGAGTTTTTAAGGCTCCTCGTGGCCCCGCTGGGGAAAAACAACCCCAGTGCAATCCCACACTCGGTGTGTCTACACCGCTTTTCTTTGGAAGAGTCATGGGGGAGGAGGGGCAGCAAACCTGATCCAGCTGCACCCGCGTGGTCTTGGAGCTCCCGCGGTCTTGGAGCACCCACAAGTCAACGGAGGTTGATCCAACCCAAGAGGCAGAGCTCACGGGGGTCGCATCCACACCGCCCGCAGCTCTGCAGAGCTTCCAGCCCCCTTGAGCTCAGCACCCTGAGCAGGAATTCCCCATCCTGCCAGAGCAGGTACAACCCAAGACCACCCATCATCCCTCAGCAGCCAGTCCCACCACTCCAGGCTCTCAGCCTCGAAAACGTGGAATCATTTTCTCGGGAAGCCAAGAGGCTCCATAACAGGGCCAGGAGCAGCCGAAGGGAGCGAGACCCCAATGCGCTGCCAGCCAGTGCCACCTCCTGGCCCCTCACTGCTATAGACGTTGGTTAAAAGTTGCTGAGCTATCCCTAGGAAAACTCCAAGAAATAATTACGGAACACGCGGCGTTGAGATTTTCAACCCTGCAATGACCAAGAAAAAAAATTAAGGAAGAATAAAATCTGTGTGTGAAGTTTATCATATGCGAAGTTTATGATTTAGTGATATTATTTTCTTAATTAGCGGCATCCCCACCCAACGGCGGTGCCCCTGACGCCGAGGGGCAGAAAGCCACAAGCATTTTTCCAAGAGCGCAAGACAAACCCAACCACAGGGAAGTTCAGTCTGTGAAGCCATGCACAACACAGCGAGATGATCGGAAAATCCCAGCTCAGTTTCCTTGCTCACTTCAAGGCCAGGAGGACCAACACCTACACTGAGGTTACAGCCGTGTTGAGGATAAGGTATGTCCTGACCTAATTACAAGTAGCATTGGGGATGACCTCAGCGCATTCCCAAAGCCCATATTATTCACCACCATCTCTTCAGTTTACAAATACTCTCTTTTCCTGCAATGCTAAATCGACCTTCCCAAGTGGTGGGAAAAGCATCGGTCCCTGCTGCCGGGCTCTGCTCCAGCTGGACCATCCTTAGCCCTAACCCATAGCAATAAAGCCCAAGGCCCCAGCCCTTAGCCCTAAAGTACTAGCCCAAGGCCCCAGCCCTTAGCCCTAAAGCCAGAGCACTAAAGCCTTAGCCCTACAGTATTAGCCCAAGGCCTCAGCCCTTAGCCCTAAAGTACTAGCCCAAGGCCCTAGCCCTTTGCCCTAAAGTACTAGCCCAAGGCCCCAGCCCTTAGCCCTAAAGCCACAGCACTAAAGCCTTAGCCCTTAAGTACTAGCCCAAGGCCCCAGTCCTTAGCCCTAAAGCCACGGGCACTAAAGCTTTAGCCCTAAAGTACTAGCCCAAGGCCCCAGCCCTTAGCCCTAAAGCCAGAGCACTAAAGCCTTAGCCCTACAGTATTAGCCCAAGGCCTCAGCCCTTAGCCCTAAAGTACTAGCCCAAGGCCCTAGCCCTTAGCCCTAAAGCCACAGCACTAAAGCCTTAGCCCTAAAGTACTAGCCCAAGGCCCTAGCCCTTTGCCCTAAAGTACTAGCCCAAGGCCCCAGCCCTTAGCCCTAAAGCCATAGCACTAAAGCCTTAGCCCTAAAGTACTAGCCCAAGGCCCCAGCCCTTAGCCCTAAAGTACTAGCCCAAGGCCCCAGCCCTTAGCCCTCAAGCCATAGCCCAAGGCCCCAGCCCTTAGCCCTAAAGTACTAGCCCAAGGCCCCAGCCCTTAGCCCTAAAGTACTAGCCCAAGGCCCCAGCCCTTAGCCCTAAAGTACTAGCCCAAGGCCCCAGCCCTTAGCCCTAAAGTACTAGCCCAAGGCCCCAGCCCTTAGTCCCTAGCCCTAGAGCCTTCATGCTTAGGCCTTAGAACTTAGCCCTAAAACCTAAAGCCATTAGAGTTATGCCACAAAGCCTAGAGCTCAAGGGACAATCGGGATTCCAAAGGCACACCAAGGGGAGCACAGCACTGCCCCAACATTGCTCCCTCCGTAGATTTCCCAGCTGGAAACACCCATGGTGCTGGGGACCTCAGCCTCAGGCCAAAGCTATTAGGGGTAGGGTTGGGATTCCAGGCACCACAAGCCTAGAGTGGGGGATTCCAAAGGTATGGGCTAAGGGCTAAGGATTTAGGGCCAAGACTTCATGGCTATAGGGCTAGGGCTTGAGCTAGAGCTTTTGGGCCAAGGCTTTAGGGCTTTATGGCTAGGTGTTCAGGGCTAGGATTTCATAGCTAAGAGCTAAAGTCTTATGGCTAGGGCATTGGGGTGCTAGGGCTTTAGGGCTAGGACTTTAGAGCTAAGGGCTAAGGCTTAAAGGCTAGGGTTTTAGGGTTAAGGGCTAGGTCTTAAAGGCTTAGCCCTAAAGCCCTAGCCCTTAGCCCTAAAGTCCTAGCCCTAAAACCCTAGGACACCAGTGCCCTAGCCCTAAGGCTTTAGCCCTTAGCTATAAAGCCCTAGCCCCCAATCCTTAGCCCTAAAGCCCTTCACAATGAAGCCCTGGCCCTTGG
Source organism: Eurypyga helias (assembly GCF_000690775.1). NCBI lineage: Eukaryota > Metazoa > Chordata > Aves > Eurypygiformes > Eurypygidae > Eurypyga > Eurypyga helias. Next base: position 9,187 of record NW_010235242.1, read on the forward strand.
CTGTTAGCCCTCTGGGGGAGCTCCGATTGGGGGACAATCCCTGGAATTCTCTTACGGGACTTGCGATCTCGCACACGGTACTACGAGTGACCAAACCCACTTGAGTCAAAATATTAAGTGTTTAAGATGCTGGTTTTCTTGGAAAGGCACACCCGTGTTTCCAATAGGACAACCAAGATCTCACCCAGGGTCCTTTCCAATGGTAAAGCTGGGAGCTTTCCCTCAGTCTAAAACCCTAGGACACCAGTGCCCTAGCCCTAAGGCTTTAGCCCTTAGCTATAAAGCCCTAGCCCCCAATCCTTAGCCCTAAAGCCCTTCACAATGAAGCCCTGGCCCTTGGCTGTTAGCCCTCTGGGGGAGCTCCGATTGGGGGACAATCCCTGGAATTCTCTTACGGGACTTGCGATCTCGCACACGGTACTACGAGTGACCAAACCCACTTGGATCAGTCAAAATATTAGTGTTTAAGATGCTGGGTTTTTTGGAAAGGCACACCCGCACTTCCAACAGGACAACCAAGATCTCACCCGGGGTCCTTTCCAACGGTAAAGCTGGGAGCTTTCCCTCAGTCCGTACCCAAAGCTGGGGGTGAAGCCATCCACCCGCACCAGCTCCAGATGCATTCCCAAGTTGCTTTCCAAGATTCACCCCTTTTTTCATGGTCCGTGCAACACCCGGCCGGTCCTCGGCTCTGCAAACGGCCGCCCAGCCCTCCCAGCAAACCTCCACGGGATAAGCAGCTTTAACACAAAGAGGATTTTCCGAAAACCTTTCCTGGTTATCTTCAGGGAAGAAGCAGAAGGTCTCTCAAGGTCTCTGGTGTTTTCTAGCAACACCTTATCAAATTCTTTGAGCACGAAATTCTGCCCTCAGGACAATTCCCAGGATCTGGATGCAACATCCTGGGGGGGAGCTGCAGCCCACTGGGGCAAGACCCTGGGCAAGTCCCGGCTCAGGCGTTGGTGCAAACCCGCTCACCCTCTGCCAGCCCGAGGTGGAGGGTAACTGGGTTTTTTGGATGCACTTAAGGTGGTCCAGCCTCAAAACGGGCATCCTGCTCCCGCAACCTCATGGATGCAAGGAACCAAAGGGGGTGTGGGGGTGCTGTGGTGGCTTTAGGGCTTGTTTCTCACTTCAGGTGTTGGAGATCCTGGGTTCTGCACAGCACTTGTACAGGAGCAACCATGGGGGGGTTAACAGCCACCTGGTTTCACCCCCAAAAAGCCAGTGATACTACGGAAGGGCAGCTCGAGGTCGCTCTGCACGGGGTCAACGAGGAAGTAACCGGCTCCGGGGTTTGCAACCTACTTTTTTAGAGGCCTGTTAAGATGAGGACGGCGTTTTGGGGCAGGTAACTTGGTTTGTGCAGTTACTGATAAGCGCCGAGGCCGGTCTCCCACGTTTATTATTTGTAAATTATTGCCTTCACACCGGGTGTCCTGGTACAACCCGCCAGTGCCAACCTTACCCCCCAAAGCCCCGACAAGAGCGGCGTCGCAGGCAGCAGGAACCATTTCCATCAGCGTCACGTGGAGCAACTGGATCTGATAGAAACACAAAGAGAGTAATTCTCCTGTTAGTCCTCTCCTCACCCGTTTTCCTGGCGTTGACTCTGCGGCACCTCTCGGCCCACTTCTTCCCTATGAGCACGTTTTGGAGAAGGCTGCGAGGCTGGATGTTGCTGCAGAAGCCTCTGCAGCCACACCGGGAAAAGGGACTCCGGTATCAAATCCTGCCTTAACTCCCCCAAAGAACTTTTATTTCCAACTACCTATTTTTAAGCGCTTCAGTGTCAGCTATCGCAAATAAATTCTGATTTCGGACCAAGCGATGCTCTGCTCTTAGCACCGCAAGCAGCGGTGCTTCTTCTCCCCCTCAGCATCCCTCCTGGGTGACTCGGTATTTGAGACACCCGAAAATAAACCACCTTCCTGACCAAATACGGCACCGAGTTGGCAAGATTCAGTCTTTTTGACCCCATTTTTAACCCCTTCTCAAATAACCAGAGAAACGGGCTGGCTGAACGCTCACTATTTGATCCTGTAACAGGAAATATTTCCTCCGCTCAGTTTACACGAAGTGGAATAGACCAGCAGAGATTCCCATGTTGGCGGGGTGGGGTTTTTTTTTTTTTTTGTCCTGCCACCGAGTTGCCAAAACGTCTCCGTCTATTTGTGTCTCAGAGTTAAAAGAATCAGCATATAAATATTTGGAATTGCTTGTCTAGGAGGGACTAAGGCTTCCAGCCTGGCGAAGCACTCCTGCCTGCGCTTAGCATTAAGGATGTTAGTGGCTTATGGGTGTGAAATGTTGGCTACTGAATTCTGTATTTTAAATATAGAATTATTTAAGTAGCAGAAAGGTTTTCCACGTCTCCAGATGTCTAGAAACCATATGCAGCCACCCCGAGGTGCCTCAAAATCAACGAATTGTGCTATTACACAGCTGTTTGCTGGTGCATCCGCTCTCCCCTACACGTATGACACGTTTGCAAAGGATAGCAACACGAAATAATGCGAATTAACGCAGACACGGCTTCTTCTCAGTCATGGGGGGCTGCAGGAAGCCCAGAGCGCGGTTTGGGCAAGCGCTGGCAGGACCCCGCGGGTTTGTTTTGGCGCTGCACCGTTCCCCTACTCGAGGGGTTTTCACGTCCTTCATTCAGGGCACTTTTCACCGTTTGAACTGCAAGGCTGGCGGGGAGACGCTCACGGGGCATCGGCGGTCGGAGGGGCCCGGCCCTGCCAGCATCCCAGTTTGAACTTGGAGCGTTCGGGAAGCCACGCGTGTGCGAACAGGCGGAGGATGCGCCAACAGGTCTGCCAGGAAGAGCCAGATGGGGAAAACACCTCCTCCATGCCTGCCTTCCCCGTGCCCTGCCTGGTCTGGCGGGGAGGGCACAGCCCCCGGGCATGCCAACCTCCACGCAACCC